>NC_139968.1:22727297-22982297 GCF_963993115.1 Abramis brama | reverse complement strand
CGCAAAGCATTTCAGAGGGCCATGTTTTATAGTTTCAGAATTTTTTTTATTTATCCAAAGTTCATTATAGACCAAAAACAGGCTACAACACCATTTTAAACCTTTAAACAGGTGGTTGTGCTACTGTACCTTTAAGACTTTTATATGTAAATGACCTCTCTTATGACCTTTAAAGAAAACGAAATGGAAGTTTGGAATGAAAAGTTACCTGAGAGGCTGAGATGGAGACCTAGTGTGCATCTTCATGTCCTCGAGTCTGTTGGAAGAACATTGAGATGACACTGGGTTCAAGTACACACTGCTTGGTTATGTAACAAACTGCTTTTGAAAACCCAGAAAATAGAGCTGTATGTAATAATTGAGTTTCAAAATGATATTCAATGCCCAAATTATCTACATATCTACATCAACTGTGCAGTACACAAGCAGAGCACACTGTGTGAAATACTATATCCCACAATGCAATGCACTCAACTATCTTCAATTTCTAGTATTACAAATCAATTCTAGTATTCACTTATACATATATAATTATGAAATAAGTATGCTAGAATTCCATTTCAAACTTAGGACTAAAGGATGTAAAAGCAGAAAGCAGAATGTTTCTCAATGGTCAGCCAATCCAGAGGTACAGGGAAAACATCTCTCCAAGACAACAGGAATGCCATGTTACTATGCCAACTAGCTCTGTGCCCGATGCATCAGTGCTCTTACCAATCTGTGTTCTTTTGTATTAATTTTAGCTCAGTCTTGCATTTTAGAGTGGACTGGAACACTAACTATGGCCTGGTGTCATTTCTCTCTTCACTGAGCTAAAAGCTAATGGAAGTTGAAAGAGTCCTGATAAAAGACTTCATTCATGAAGGGGAATGAATGAGTGTCATTTATGTAATGTGGCTCATTATATGGACATCTGAATAGAAGATGTGATATTAGTCTTAGACCAGCTTTACTTTGCTTTTTATGTCTAGGTTGAGATTCAGGCCCAAAATAGACTACTGCATCACAAAACGCAATTTGAGTCAAAATGAGTTGCATTCTCAGTGTTGCCACATGTGGCGCTATTGTAGGTTGTGCTATAGCTCAACCAACAAAAGAATCGTTTTTTTCCCTTCAAAAACCAAAGCAAAGGCATCTTACCTTACGGCTCCAATAGTTGCAGACCTCGGCTGCCGTCGACCCTTTAAGGCACGCAGTTTGTCTCCTTGCGTCATACCGAGATCGTTCTCAGTGTAATCATTCTGTCGAGAGTTAGAGAACATCAAAACAGCTGAAATAACTCCAAAGAGCAGCACACTTGAGTTGAGTTAAAGGTCTAAAATCTGATTTATACTACACATATGCAGTATTTCAGTGATTTTATTTAAATAAGAATTTATATAAATAAGTTTAAGAAATATTTAAATAACCATTTTAAGTAGTAAAATACAGATATTCAAATTCGGGCCAATGTCGCTAAAGTGATAAATATTTTCTTTTTTTACATTATATTTGTACATTTTTTCCTCGATGTATATAGTGGTTACGACCCTCTCTAACATTATACTCTACCAATAGTAATATATTTTCATGTTACGGCTGATAATCATTAAAGGGGCTATATGCAACTGTTTCCCCAAAATAAACGTAACAATAGCCTTTTTATTTGACCATGTATGACTCAAACATCTCCTGATGAGCATACTGACACCTTGTCAGCTCACAGTGGGTGCACCTATAAGCCTGTATCCTATTTTTCCTATTTTCTGTCGGGTCGGATTTTTCGCGCGTTGTCTGCGGATGTGACGTCAAGCGCGTTCATGTTAAACGTTTCAGATCACTCTGCCACCACCGCTAGTCAGCAAACAAACTTAGTTTCTCAAACAATATATGTATTTGACTGTTCTTACCTCTGTAAACATAATGTTGACTTCTTTGCAGCGGATGACTTGTGAAGTGTGCACGTACGAGAGCGAGCAGAAAGGAAGAGCAGTTCCGTTTTTTGGCCACAGGTGTCAGTCGCGAGTTTAAATTTCAGAAAAAAGCATATAGCCCCTTTAAATAGCCGATATTAATATTCTGTTTTAGTTTTGTCTAAATTAATTAAGGTCCCCCTTGCAAAACATAGCATCTTCTATTCTTATATATATTTATATATATATATATATATATATATATATATATATATATATATATATATATATATATATATATATATATATACAATGTTGCATCTATATATATATATATATATATATATATATATATGTATATATATATATAATACAATACTATAAAGAAAACAATTATATATGTTTTATTTTTTAAGTAATTCGATTTAAAAATCATTCAAATTTACTTGAACAAATGTAAGCATAAATTTAAAATGACTAAGAACTAAAATAATTTGAAATTCTTCAAGTGAATTTCGGCATTAGAACATTATCTTTACTGCTTTCATTCTGTACATTTATCATCTAAATGCAAAAAGAAGAAGAAATGAGCATGAAGAATTAAAACTTCTATATCGACCGATGTGGTAAATTAAAAATCTCTAATATACAATATATAAACTATATGCTACTGATATATTGTGCATCCCTAATTTAAATAAAAGAAATTCCCATTAGGCCTCACCTCCTCCATACGGTCCAAGCTGTGGGATTTAAAGATGGAGGTGCTGATGGAGAGGTTGTCAATACTGGAGATAAGGTGAGGCACGGATCTGTCCTCATACTGCCGCTGCTTGGAGCGGTGAATATCTCCATGAGCCCAGAGACTCGCTTGCTTCCTGTACAGTTACAAAGACAACAGTTCCCATTCAATGTCTTGTTTTGCACAAATAATTCAGCCACGTGAAAAGAAATCTGGTCTCAGATTGAACCGTTTACTCAATGCCAATGCTCGATAACGGATACTTTGTGTCCGGCACACAGGAAAGGGAATCTCAAACGTCTCACAGTGCCCTAAGGTGGAAAATATGCGAAGATAACGTTCATCTATCCTGCGGTGGGCATTCTCTCGCACTGCGGCCCACAGCAAAGCCCAACAAAATATTTGAGAGATTACGTTTAACTGACCTGCACATGGCCAGTGCTCTGTTTTAACTCAGACATGACAACCGAACCATGGTCTGGTTTTACAACGCACGAAAGGCCTCACTGATAGACGAAAGCTGAATCAAACTCCACGAGCACTCCCAAGCCAGAGTTGGATGATTCAGCCAGATCTGGAACATCTGCTGACCTTATCTGCTTAGTGCGTTCTCAAAATAAGCTCTTACGCTGTTGAAAATACACGACTTTGAGCCAAAGTTAGAGCACTCATCAACATTATGTAAATGTAGTGCACAATAAAAAGGAGGAAAAAAAGTTGTTAAGAGGCCAAAAGTGGTGCATTGTGGGTAGTTTCGGGACTTACTCTTCTAGGTAATGCTGCTGGGGTCCAATTATAGAGCCGGGTCTGCAGACGCGGATCCAAGCGATGGCTTCAGCAGCTGTGAAACGGTAGTGCTTCATTAGGTAGCAGCCAATCAGAGTCCCCGTCCGGCCTAAACCAGCTGTGATTGGTAGGAAAAAGGTCACAGGTGTTTAATGGTTTTATTGATGCACTTCCAAGGCCACTTTACCATAATATTGATTATTAGGCTAATGCTTGTTAACATTTCATTTCCCTTTTAGTTCCTGTGAGACCATAAACTCCAAAAAAAAAAACTTCTTCATTGAGTCGGATCAATAACACAGCATTTAAATGTTTCATGCAACATAAAAAGATCATTAACATATTGACAACAATTGTCTTGCTAGCAGGTCAATGAGGTGATGCTGTGCGGCCATATTTCCATGTCTTTGATTTAAGTGGCGTCTCACCCTTGCAGTGCACGGCCACCGCTCCATCCGTGCTCTCACAAATGTGCAGGAAGCGGCGGGTGATGACGTCGCCGGGTGTGCTTCCGTCCACGAAGAACAGGTCGTAATGGTCGAAACCAGCATCTGTGAAGCGCTTGGATTCATAGATCTTCTTGTTGAGGCGCACTATGGTGGTGACGTTGTGCTTGCGGAAATATGGGAAATAAGCCTCGGGGGCATGTAGAGGATAACCTGCCACACAAGAGAAGAGGAAGTCCATCCATTCATAATTTTTAGTATTATACATGCATGTTAAATACAATTATATAATTAAGATACATTTACAATTATATACCATTACATATTTTAAAAATACATACATTTCACATATCTATATTATTTTATCTAAATATGGGAAATATAGTATAAGTATATATTAATAAAATTACATATTTATATATTAATATATAATGATATTATACCATTACAATATTATATATTATTTTTCATTTCTATAAAAAAACACTCCAAGCTATACATATATACAACACACACACATAATATACATCATCCAGATTTAAATAAATACATTTAAAATAATGCAAAAATATTTATTTATATATAATAGAAATAAGAAAATGTATAAATTGTATAATGTATTGTATAAATGAATCCAACTAATTCATACAGAAATGTATTACAAATAAAAAAACAAAATAGCATGCTAAAGTTAAAAACTACTTTTATCATATCCAATATGTAACCATACATTTTACATATTATATACATATTAAACATACACACCAACATTTATATATTATTATTTATTATTAACACTATATTACCCTTAATATATAGTAAAATTTATTTAGTAAAATAAAAAAAGAAGCATAAATTGCATGCCAAATTTTAATACTTTGGATTAAGGATTTAAACAAATACCTATAAGCCCTAACTGAACAATCTGCTTTCAAAAACAATCATAATATCTAATATATTGAAATCTCAACCTATGTGTGTGTGATTCTGTGATGACTTGTAAAACAAGGGCCCCCTCTACTGTCACATATGTAAATTACATCAAACATTTCAGAGAAAGTGCTTAAATTAATACAATTTATGGCTAATACATGGCAAGCAGCCTTACCGTTCTCTATTTTACTTTTCGGATGTGGACCGCTGAAAGCAAGAAGTTTGCCCGGGACGATCCAGTTCAGATCTCCATTCTCGACACGCTGGAAGGACACAAAGTGAATCAAGGGATGGAAAATGAATAAAGAAAAAGGGAACCAGATCAAAACAAAGAAATGAATCAAGGAAGTTTGTATAACAGCCAATCGAGTATCTTTTATAAACGGCAAGTTGTGCTGTCCTGAAACGCAGGGTTAAACGAGACTGTTGTAACCCCTTCAAATAGGAGGGCACAGTGGGTAATGGATTAACACAAGCCAGAAAATTTACATAATACTAAAAGGACAAATCAATCAAATGCTCACTTGACGGGAATTGTTCCAGTGATTGTCTAAACAACTGAGATGTACAACAACCTTGTAGCGGATTATAAACACAGGTAGGCGACATATAATCATGTTGTGTGTGATTTAAATCAAACTGATCGAGCCGAGACTTTCATTATGTTAAAATGTCTTTTGGGCCCCAATGGAATAAACATGATTATGTAACCGGCTTGAGGAGCAATGAAAGTAATTCTGGGTAAAAAAAACACATTGCCTGCTGGTCCGCCTAATGAGCATGAGCATGAGATTTCATATTGAGGGGGCGAAAAGGGGCATCATTACCTCATAATGCTCATACTCATTCACGTCGAACGTCTCAAAGTTCAGGAATCCGTGCTGAAGGGCCTGAAAAACAAAGTTAATCATAAACATCAGTCATATGTTAATCAAATCGAATTGCAAAAATTGGAAAAACTTTCCCCTGAAAGTCTCAAATATTTTTTTTCCCCACCCTAAACGAGCACACATCCATACCGTCTGACTATGTTTAACCAATTAGTCAGTGTAATGGGGCTAAAGCGGCCTGTCTGGTACTCAATGAAGAGCTGTGCGGGAAGACATTAAGGAAAAAGGCACTCGAGTTGATAAGCCGTGGCAGTGAGCGATGAGGGCCGCGTCTAATGGAGTGTCCGGTTTCTTCTGCTGATGGAGTCCACAGTTGGCTACCAGAAAACTGGTTAAAAGGTGCACCAAGTCTTTTTTTCTCTCTTATTCACTTTATTAATAACTAATACAGCAGTAGTACTGGACTTTATACTGCTATATAAATGCAGTATCAGACGAAAGCAAAGACTGAGCCAAAGAGATACGCACCAACAATTTGTCCTCTTTTGAACTCTGATATGTCCCCTCCTCATTATGTTGTGTGGATTACAATAGAAGATTCGGATTTGGATGGTCACATGACCTCAAAAAAAGTGGCATGGGTGGTCTGTGGATAAATGTAATATTCAGTCCACCTTTCCAAAGCTGGATGAAAACAGACCACTGAAAGACTGTCACTGAAACCATCCGACCGTGGAACATGCTGTCCTGAGCTGCAGGGTTGAACCTGTCAATCAAAACCTAATCAGTGCTGAGAGAGGGCACAGCGGGTGAGTGATTATCACAAGCTGGCAAAGCTGCACGCTCTAATGGACCAATCAGCTGAGCGCGTTCAGGTATGAAACGTTGCATCTCTCTAACACAAACAAGTCACGGCGAAGTCTACACGTGTAGACGTACAACTGTGTCCGTTTACTCCATCTGAGTGCACTGACAGATGTGTGCGCACCTGATACAGCCAGCCGTCTCGCTCTAAGTCTGAGGTTATGCAACTTGTTCTTGGTCAGGTTTAATCGAATGAGCCCAGCCGCCCTCCTCCCCTCTGCAGCTGACTGGACAAAGAGCTTACAGCAGAAATCCTCTTCTGCAGTGTCAATGGATGGTGTGGATGAGCTGCTCTTAATTACTGCCAACACCACCAAAATCTCCAGTTTCCTAATTTTACCCTTGCAATGGTAATGGTGGAGTGTAGTGGGCTGGTAATCTACAAGCGAACGTCATACTTGATCGATATACTTGGCCCTGTGATGCTCCAGGGAGGATTGTCGCTGTCAAAATGATGTAAATGTTGTCGTCTTAGAAATCCCTTTGGTTAAAAGCTTGAGAATAAAACCTGGTTAGCTTACAAACAATAGCCTAAAACAATGCCCAACATGGCTGATGGTTAACATGTTTTGGTGTCATTGGCCGAATGTTTAAGACGGAGTAGTTACATATTATATATAGAATTTAAAGCAAGAAAGTCGTAATTGTGACTTTTTTTACAATGTAACATCTCACAGTTACGAGAAAAGTTAAACTTTTCTTGCAATTTTGACTTTTTGCTTACGTTTCTGACAATTAGCAACATTTTCCTCAATTGCGACTTCATCTCACAACTTGACTATATCCAAACATTGCAATATTATATAGTCACAATTACGAGAAATAAATTTACAAAAGAAAAAAATATATACACATCACATTGTGAGATAAAGTCGAAATTACAAGAAATAGAAAAAAAAGTCATAATTATTTCGTGTAATTGCGACCATTTCTCACAATTACTGCTTTGATTCTCACAATTGGCACATTTTTCCAATCATAACTGCGACTTAATATTCAAAAATTGCGATATTGTGAGAAACAATGTAGTAATTGTAGAAACAGTCGCAATTACTAGAAATAATTACGACTTTATATTTCCTGTAATCGCAACTTTCTCACAACGTGATTTCAATTACTCAAGTTTTTCTCTTGCAAATTAGTTTTTCGTAATTGTGTCTTTATATCTCACAATGTTGTAATTTTTTTATATTAATTCGCAATTACGAGGAGCAAATTTGCAAGAGAAAGTCAGAAATTGTGAGTAACGAAATCACCTTGTGAAATATAAAGCCGCAATTACAAGAAATACAGAAATAAAGTCACAATTGCCACCCAGTAAAAACATGGTAAATTTGTATTTTGTGTTAACTTGAGAAAATTGCTCTCTGCGGATGTTTGAACCGAAACACTTTGGTTACCAGCCCAGATGTTTACCCATTAGATAAACCCAAATAACTAACAAAAACAAATTAACTGCTCTCATGTCGACAAATAGGGCATTAACTCCCCTTTGGCAGCTTGGAGAGAGGAAGCAGTGGTGATTTGATCATTATCAGGCTTCAGTGTTTATCACAGTCACAGATGCCGTGTGACTCATGCAATTAAGGAGCTGTTAAAACATGGCTGTTAATTAGAGCCGGGGAGGCAATGATAAAAGTGTCGCATACATCTGTCTCAAAGCAACAACTACAATCTTAACAGCAGAGCACAGGATGCAATGTCTGCATGTCCAGTTTCGACGTTTTAACTAGTCATGCAGTCTTAACGTTTTAAAGGGGATGATTTTAAATATTCGATTATTTTAATTCATGTTTATTAACATTTTTATAACATTTTATAAAATCTAAATGAACCATTTACACTTAAAATCAATTCTTCTTTGAGCGTGCGATTTAAATAAACAACATAAGCAATGGAGGGATGGGTTTGCGTTCGAAGGATGCTGCTATTTTTTCTGACGCAGGCTAAACAAAAAGACATTCCAGAGAGTTTAAGCGGCGTGAAGAATGTTTTTGAATAGCAAGCATGTAAGAATTCACTTTCTGTGCTCAACGAGTCTTTCCGGCACGTCAAACTGGAGACACATCGATACCTGCAGACGTATTGGGCTGTTGCTGAGATACTCCTAAAACAGACGTGACTGACAAACTCACGTGAGCGCCATTTACCTAGAAGCCAGTTTAACAACTTTGAGTAAAGAACTGTAATAGAAACTTCTTATTATGCAATGCTGTTTGCTCTGAGAGAGCCTAGAATTGCTTCCTTTCCGAACTGCAATCATGAATAATATTCATTATAAAGGCCAGGTGTTTTTTTAAATGTCTCAGTTCACTATTTTAAGAAAAAGAGAATATTCAGACAGTTCCAGACAATTTTGTAATTTTCCAATAATTTATTCCTGTGATGGCAAAGCTGAATTGTCAGCAGCCATTCCCTCCAGTCTTCATTATCACATGATCCTTCAGAAATCATGCTTACTAGTTGCTAGGGCTGCACGATAATGACAGAAATCATAATTGTCGATCATTCCCTTAATATTGTAATTATTTGCTATTATTAATTTACATTGAATGTTTTGAATAGCTTTATACCATTGTTTGAAGCAACTGCATGCCATATTTCTATATAAAAATAAAAAACAAGCTGAAAACACTCTTCCTGAAAAACTTTAATTGCTTTTCTATAGCATTAAGCCTCGAATGTCAACTATACATTCGTTTGGTTACTTTAAATAAAAAAAATAACAAAAGTAAAAATATACATGGTATAATATTAGGGGCTTTCACACCGGGTAGTTCTAGGAACTTAGTTAAAGGAACTAGACATCAGGGTGGTTCCCCGAGAACTAATGTTCCCCTAGGGCCGTTTTCCTGGTTGCATTCGCACCACCAGTAGGAACTCTGAAGTGATGTAGGCCATGCTTGTTGTTGTGACTTTTATTTTTGACGGCGCTGAGAACGGCAGAGCCTAAGCATACAGCACTCCCATTCTCCATATTCATTAGTTTACGATCTGTTTAACAGTCTTGTCTAATATGTTATTAGTTAGAACTATTACAGGGTACCCCCAGGATCCTTCAACTTAAATTCAAGGCTTTTTAAGACCTTTTTAATACCATTTCAAATGAAATTCAATGCCAACTTCGTACCAATTCCGACAGAAGTATGAGGGGAAAATGTCAAATCTGTATACATTTTAAACCCTAAAAAATAATTATGTACAAGTAGACTACTTGAATTAAATAAAACATTTTATTTAAATAATAAGTCATATTTAATATATACGCAACAGCGTTGTAGCGCGCACGTGTGTAGGCCAATGTTAATTTTGGCAGCCATTTTTGATTTAGTCCTACTCTTCATCTTTCATCGACGAAAATGCTTGTTGGTCTTAGTCACATTTGAGTCATTCTGCCTTTCATAGTTTTAGTTGACGAAATGTGTTTGCATTTTTGTCAACTTTTAGTCATTACTTTTAGTCAAACTGCAGTAACTTTAATTTTTGTAGCTATTTTATATGTAGTCTTTAGACAGAAAATGTCATAATTATTCTCTCTAGGCCAATTCAATTAAGCTTATGAGAAATTAAAATTAAGCTAACAGGCTGTATTGGCATTGCACTCTTTAGCAGTAGCACTTGTGCAATTCTACATATCCCTTTTCCTTAGTTCTCCAATTTTTTAGAGTGCCGTACCCCCTGGTACCCCAACTCTTCCACATCTTTCCATTAAGGGACAATATTTGCTGTATATCAGCCTGCATTTTGATCGCAGATTTAGTCGCACAAACAGCGCAAGCGGCTCGTGACAGAACACAGACCGACTGAATGACACTTTAATTTAAGTAGAAAATCTCAAATGAAGATCGCTGAACTCCAGCTTGTCTGTGTTTTCAGATCATCCGCGCTTCTTCAACAATGTAGAGAGAGCGCGCGTGGATGGTTGTGGCCAGATACTACTGAAAAGACCGGGTAGAAAACATGTTATTTTAACAGAAAAGCTCTGCTTAGTAACCATCGTAACGGGTGCGCACACTTTCGCGCGTTCTGCTATGACGTGGAGCGCGAGGTGCACTCAACGTTACGCGACTAATTTTTAATTAGTCTACATTAGTAACAGTTAATTTTGTTACGGTATGAACTTAATCATAGAAAAGGCAAAAAATCGAAGACTTTTGTAACGAAATCCAAGACTTTGTATACCAAATTCAAGGCTTTTAAGGCCTTCATTTGAGATTATCAAATTTAAGACTTTTTCAATGCTTTTAAGACCCCGCGGGTACCCTGTATTATACAAAGTAGACCGTATATGAAAAAGTATTAGCGTTTGCTGTGTGGTTGATGCCCAATGTCGCTAGCTGAGCAGAAATACATAATCATGTCTGGCTTGGTCCCCTCAAAGTTGCGTTGGATTTTCTCCTTAGTGTAAAGGTTGAGAGGTCCACCACTGTTTTTCATGTTCGTAGAGTTAGTGTTTTGAGTAAATATAACGTCGGTACCCGCCATTTTTAAAAAGCCGCGTACACGGCTTTTTAAAAATGGCGGGTACCAGCGTTTCGCGTATGTTCGACCAATCAGCGTGCACCTACGTCACTGGTAGTGCTGGGTTCTCTGAAGTAGACGTGATTCGCCTTTCACAACGTGACATGCTCTAAACACACCTCTTAAGCATGCAGAATAACGTAAGTGGACTTTTTTTATAATTGTGATCTTTGAACGATTAAGTAATCGTGGATTTCGTAATCGTTATTGCGATTAGAAATTTGATCCATTGTGCAGCCCTACTACTTTCTAAAGAAACATTTCATATTACTATAAATGTTGAAAACTGTTGCTGCTTCATACATTTGTGGAAACAGTGATTTCAAAAGAATTTACGGTCGCTTTTGATCAATTTAATGCATCTTTATGTAAAAAAAGTATTGATTTCTTTAAAAATCTGATTAACCCCAAACTTCTGACTGATAGTGTACAAAAGTCAGATTGTAACTGGATTTCAAAACGCATATAGATGTGGTTTGAATTGGGTTTGTAAATATTTAATGTGGTTTTTTGCTGTAGTGAATACAAAACAAAATGGATTTGAGTGGGGAACACCAAAAAAAAAAAAAAAAGCTGCCTATTTGAAAAAAGACACAAAAAGTAAAATCATTCATGCGTTTAGCTAACCCACTCTCATACCAACAGATAAACAGTCAGAGAAAAATACTGCACAATAGGGGGCTGAGGAGATTCATTGCCACTGTGGCTCAAAGTGAAGAGACCTGTTGTGTTATATAAGCCATCAGCAAAATAACATCCCTGAAGCACTTTTTCAAAACACGTAGACACAAATGTTCTTTGCCTAATGTACAGGTTTCTAGTCTTACACTGGCTGTCCAAGAAGGATTAAGTAGACAATCAGTATCTATGGGTATAATCCTGGATGGTGCTGAAACTCTTAAAACCAAATGTTTCCTGCTAATGTAAGCTGCAAAATCATCATACAGACTGATACATGTGCATTAGATATTAAAAAATAAATTATAGTTCATCAATTTTTAAATAATAATAATTTCCACAAATTTGGAAATTATTATTAATATATTATTTAATAATATTTGAAGAAATAACAATATATTCTTTAATTTTACATATAGTATGGTAAATATTCAGTGGTGACATTAAAACATTTACATAGTACTACAGTACATATCTCACCTTCCTAATGCCTTGCAAGGAGTCAAGAACCGTCAGATTGTATGTGCAATTCCCAAATGAAGCATCCCTGTAAGAGAAAAAAAGGCAGCATGTTAAAATTGCGTGTGTGTATTCACACAAGATACAATCTAACAATAAAAAATAAACACCCACAAGAATATAAACAGGAACATAAAGTCATGTTATGTGGAAAGAAACAGGAACACAGACACTGATTTTAAACTGCAGCTCTCGGCTCTGCAGCTTTCATCCAGAGTAAACCATAACCTGCCCATGAATACAAGTAACTGGGTCAGGGCCTTTGTGTTTGGATGTGGGAGAGAAGGTAAAGCGACATGCGAGACTGTGTTGGCTTTTGTCGCCTGTGTTCTCAAAGAAAGAAAACCTTGCAGATGTGGATCTCCAACAACACGATGGGTTACATCTCCAGGGTCAAGGCGAAATCAACGTCATGAACCAGCCTGTTTTGATCACGTATATGAGGAAGTCCAATTTAGGTTTGTTTGTATACCTAAAATAATGTCACTGGGTCAAGGGAAGAGAGGGTTGAAATAAAATACCCAATGCACAAACCCTTTCCTAACGCACGTCAAGGCTCTTTGTGCCTACTTAAATTGAGTTTTGCATTATGCATGCACTTAATTTGCTGTTTATGATGCAGGCTGGGTTGCATAAAAAGTGGGTCAGTGTTCTGCTGGGATCCTTTCATTAGTCTCCCAGTGTGCCTCAATGGAAAGTATCATGCTCCATTCACCCACACATACAACACGTACTTCACCACATATCACACATGCATGCTCATAACTCCCAGAAGAGGGCATAAGATCTTGTGTATTGGTCCACTACTTCAGGGTAACCACAAAAGAAATTATTAAAATGGACTTGATAAGTACGCCATTAGTAGGCTGATTTCTTCAAAACACTGTGGTTAAATGTTGGTGCCATGAATGGCTTTCAAAGTAACATTTCCATTAGTGCTGCATGATTAATCAAAACTAAACAGCACGTATAAAGCTGCGCATAAAAAAATAAAATTTCATGATCGCAATCAGCCAAATCGGTTTAAGCACGATTTCATGTTAATTGTTATTGTCCTGATTTCCATTATAACTTAACCCCAGTTTTCTTCTAAAGGGGAATATTGAGAGTACCTTGCTCAAGGAAAAACAGTGATGGTACCAGCACAGATGTTTAACCACCACTAGGCTACACCACCACCAACTCAAACATGAAGAGAAAAACACTAAGAAAACAATGTCATGTTATGTTATAAAAATGTATTTAAAAAAATGGAGACAAGGAGAAAACCCAGGCAAGTTTCCAACAGAGCTTTGAAGAAAAATGTATTTTGTTCACACAATTATATGTACCATATACCGACAACAGCATCCAAAAACAGCTGGAGACTTTCCCACCAGCCAGAGGCTCATTCATCTTCCTTTCCACAGTACAGAGAAATGTTGTGCCAATCGATTTGGCTGTAGAAACAGCAGCTCACTGGCACCAATTATAGACTAACATCCTGAGGATTATGTAATGTCTCACCTCCGTTACTGGAGGCCAGGAATTAGACAAACCTCATTCAAAAACAGCCCATCATCTAGTAATTAGTCATTTAGTAGATGTTTTCAAAACTTGCAATACATTACAATGAAAGTCCCACCACAGAGTAGCCAAAAGGTCAAGTGCCTTGCACAAGGGCACATTGGTTTTGCCCCTTGTGGGATCTGGAACTTTCGGTTATCAGCCCAGAACTTAAATCCATTGACTAGACAATTAGATGGACAGTTTTGGCTAAACAAGCAATTATACAGGCTCAAGAGCTGTTCCTATAAGGGGCAAGTCAGACAATTCTATCTCACGGAATGCATCAACCGTAATTAGTTTCTCAAACAAAGAAGGTATCGGACAGGGGGTTGGTCACAGCATTCGCATATAAATCTGCATATACAGTCTTAGGCTGGGTTTAAAAGGCTGGGATAAGCAGAGCTGTTAAGCACAGGGTGTGTCCTGGGCAAGCACTGTAGAGGAGCAAAGCAGGACAAGCTTACAGATGCCAAAACCTGAAGTAGCACATTAGTGTCGTTACGTAATCATCACCGTGGACATGATTTGTTATAGCAAATACAGATTTACAGCCAAGGCAGTGGCCTCTGTAATCGTTTCAGGTCAAAGTTCCTCTGAGTCTTAGTAGGCTGGGTAACTTCATGATTTAAATATGATTTATTAAGTCTAAAAGCTTTCAGCATGCACCGCAACTTGGCAAGACAGATAGAGCTTAGCGGACCAAGAGCTGAAAGAAGAAATAAAAGGGCAATGAAAGCCCAAGGGAAGAACTCTGATTGGATTTCCTAGGTCGATCCTAGCACTGGTGGAAAAACGGACTTGACAGGATTTTATGCAAGGTCTTGATGGGGAAATGTGACAGTGATCGAATGAGGAATGAATACATGAGTTTAGTTTAAATTTGGCAAACACATGCAGTGGTGAAACTGTAAAAAAAAAAAAAAAGAAACAGGAAACCCACCCTTCCTTGTAGAGAACTGGGTGGAGATCCTCAATGAGAGCCAAAAGACTATATTATTTAAGCATTCTTCAGGCCATCCTTAAAAATATTCTTGTTTGCTGTAACCCGACCGACCCTGTCAATTTAGTACCGACCCAATTATTATTATTTTTTCCCTTTTAGTCCGACCGACTTGCTGGTTGTAAACTTGCGTTAAGACCGACCGATTTTTTTTTTAACTCTTCAAACAACTAATACAAATGCAATAAAATAATATTAGTTATTAAGTATTGTGAATATAAATTGCCTAGACCTATATACAAACATAAGCTACGTTCTTTCTTTTAAATAAAAACCCGTGGCGCGTCATCTATGATTATGTTTACACCATTGGTTAACGCATGTCACACTACAGCCTGTAGGCTAAGTTTGCTTCGTTTCATTCACTGTCAATGGTTTGCGCTTGGTAATGATGGCTGCGGCTTTATCAAATTACTCTAAAGATTATTTCATTTTTATATGTTGTTGAATACAGTTTATTAAAAAATAAACATGCGAGAGCGTGTTATAGGCTATATGTCATGTTATAGTCAGATATGACGACGCTACTGCAACACGCATCGCCGCAGATGAGAAGCTGAGCATCTATTCATCAAGCCAACGTGCAAACTATCGCAAATCAAAGTGAAAGTAAGTCGCTGACGCTTAACACACAATCATCTTCATTAAATGTAAAGAAACGAAATGATCTTACCAGAAATTTTAGCTGATGATCAATAAAATAATGCATCTTATAACTGGTGCTTTCGGTGACGTGCACTCCATTAAATCTGCATATAGCGGTAGGGCTGGGACGGTTACCGCATTACCGCAATACCGCGGTCACGTGACGCCTACCGCGGGTCTGAGCTCGTCACCGTCATCACCGCAAAAAAATAAATAAATAAAATAAATAAATAAATAAATAAATAAACACTGGCCTTATGTGTTCACGTTGTGTCTAATGACATGGATTCATTGATTCTAATGACATGGATTGTGTCTAATAACATTGTGTCTTACATGGATTCAAGGTTTTCTAAACAAAACTTATCAAAAGATGGAGCAAATCCGACCTTTCGCAAGTTTGCAAGTTGTTTCATGACACATAATAACATTCCATTCGTAGGCTATTGACTATAACCCCTTATTTACACTCTGTGGCACGTTACGGCTGCGACGCGGCTACCGAAGCTGATCGCGCCCACTCTAGTCAATGCTTGTGTTTACAACAGCCACGACGCGGCGCGTTTCAGAAGCGTCTCTCCGCGCCGCTTCGCTAAAGATAGGCGCCTAGTCTATTTTCGACGGACGCCGCGTCCAAGCCGCACCGTAAATAAATAAAAAAAGTAAAAGCAGGACCTCAGCTTTTAATTGCACGTGCTTATTTAACACAATTCTCTCACGTGAAGACCGCATTTGTCAACCCTCGCGGAGTCGCGGCAAGTGCACAGCACCAGAGAGTAATCTTGACGCCACTTGCAAGAAAATGGATAAGTAGGCTACATAATCAAATTCACAAATATTACACCATTTAAACATTATTAAAAATACATAGGCTATGAGTTACTAAAACAATATTTGTCAAAGAATACACATGTTCACAGTTTGAACGTTCTTGTTTCCATTTGTTTAATTTCAAGATCTGAGGTGAATTATCCATTGTTGCTTTTACAGCTACAAAGCTGGAGCACTAAACGATATTCAAAGTCACATTGCATGCTTTTAACATTAAATAAAGCACATAAACACTACCTGAGATTATCATTGACACACTTTGTTTGTTGTTCCAGCCGCAACGTCGCAGAAAAAAAAAAAACTGGGGGGTTGAGGTTTAAAGCGGTTTACCGCAATACCGCGGGAATTTCTTGCTTTTCAACCGCGGTAAGAAAAAATCCATACCGTCCCAGCCCTATATAGCGGGAATTGAAGATCGGATTTATATTCGCAAAAAAAACACATTTATGTAACCAGGTGTAAATGGAATTGTTCTGATAAATCAGAAAGCAATCCGATCTGAGAAAACGCATGAAGTGGCCTGGTGTAACTGTAAACCCCTAGACATCGGTGAAAAACTAAATAGAGATGCATTGTTAATGTAACACATTAACATGTTTTTTCATAGGCATTACATTGCATGTTAATGCAATTAACTGTCATTTTGTGAATTCTAAAGTCAATTTAATTTATTTGTTTCCCTCTGAAAATCCACTTTAGTTGATATCTAGTGGCTTCTTTCTTGATTCTCATTCAAGAGAATCCCCCCCCCCCGCTCATCTAGATTAGTTGGGCCTACACACTACCTACATTAGTTGGGCCTACAAGATCAGTTCAAATCGACAATTAAAACTACTAGATCTTGCCGCACAGGGCAGAGTGGAACTTGCTAACTTCCTCTGTGAGACTGCCACTGCTTTTCTCTTAGAATTACCAAATATTTGGGCAGACAGGGAAAAATTCTTCACTGTTCTTACATAATGGGTGAGCAATGTCAAGGTCTAAACTATTCATCTAGGACTGAAGCTCTCCATCCGGGGCACTAGAGCACAGTCTCCAAACCTGAACAACAAACCCACACCAGTTGAACTTGAATTTTCAAGTTACTTCAAATGTCGTTCTAAAAATATATTGCTTGAAGACAACTTTAGGTCATGTTGTGCATTGCATTATTGGGTGGATACTTGTTGATTATGCAAGTTTCTTTCTATGTAGGACTTGGTGTGGGAAACTACTCTGCAACCAAGATCAATGTGCAGATATTTTGGTCGGACAGCAAGCATTTGCTTACGCAAGATGGATCAAAACCATACTTTCTAGCCACAATGATCCAGAATAGATCAGCCAAAGGTCAGGTTCACAGTTAAAAATAGTAGACAACCAAAATCCATTCAAGCCTGGAACAAGTAAAATGTAACTGAAGAGATCCTTTCAGATGAACTTTGTAGCACTTCATAGCAGTAGGTGCAACATGTTATTATTTTCAGAATTACACATACCTTTTCATCCAACAACTTCTTGTAGTTTCTTCCTCTGGTACTCAAACATGGGTCTCACACACAGCTTCCCTTTATTGAATGGTATGGCCCATTCATTGTTTCCCATCAGGAACCCCGTTCCCTCTCATAAACAACAACTATTTACTTTCTGAATTAACCAATTGCTAAGCATTACATAACCATGTCGCACTGTTTGTCTCCACGAGTTGCATGGCTACAGCAGCCAAGTGGGGGGCACACTGACAAAGCGCTTTTCTTCCCTTGCGCAGCTACACTGCTGCTAACAATCACATCTTTGTGGAGAAACAAGGGTCCAATCAACCTTCAAGATGGACAGGACGGCAAACAGAGTGGAAGAAGTGCCATAAGAGGCACGACTACTAAACATACCGCAGGATTTCATACTCAATTAATGGTTTTGGGGACCAGTAGACCGATGTGTCTTGAGTCTTAGTAATTTAAGCTTTTACTTTACCACATATCAAAATCCTGCCATAACCAGGTCTATAAAACAAGTGTACCGTCCATGTTACAATTTCAGGTATCCAATAAGCACAACAAAACTAACTGAAATATGGAATAATGGTTGTCCTAGATGCCACTGAACATTAAACATAATAGGGAAGATACAGTAAATAATTGCTTCCCTACAAGTGTAGACCAGCCCAAGGAGCAGTTATGGTTTTATAAATCTTAAAAACTTAAAATAATCGTGATGACTAAGTGATTAATAAGTGCCTTGCCTTTTCAGTGACGAAAATAACATATACAAGGCATAATTTCATAAGCAAACATTTTATTTAATAAAATGAAATCATTTTGCACACCTCAAGATAAACACTGAATAAATGCTATATATATTTAATAAATACTTATTTTTAAATGAGAAAAATTTAAATGAATTCAAAACAAACTTTTTATAATTCAGAACGTCAACATTTTTTGAGAATAGCTTAACTGTTACTCAAAAAAGAAGTGTTAAAGGTTAATCTCTCAAGAAGTAAACTGCACAAGAGCATTTGCAAGAACTAATGCCCACAACGAGGGGGAAAAAACAATAGGTGTGTTGACTAATAAACACACCAATGAATAAATGTAATTCTTTCTTTAGTAGTTCAAATTGTTTCACAGACCAATGATGGTCAATGAGTAAAAGGTTTTCCCTTGATGACAAGTATGAAAGTATGTGTTCTGAAGAAGAGCAAAGGGGGATTTTGGCCTTCTGGGAAAAGCACTAATAACTGCACAGTAAAAACAAATCTGCTGTTTCCTGTTAGCATCCAGTGACTGACGTTTCCAAACTGTTTGAAGGCCAGAGCTAATCTATACCAGAAGCACTTACAGCACATCTCAGAAAGTAGGTATATGGCCTGTTCCATACATTTATAAAACCCTTGGCTAAAAGCATTGTGGGACTGCACTGAAGATCTCAGATTCAGAAAATGCAGGCCTCTTCACTATTCAGTGTACAGCCCTGAATCATTAGCCAACGAGAGTCCACTACAACAATGAGCATTTCTGTTCGATGAGGCCAAGGGTCACCCTGCCTTTCTTGTTGTCCATCATTATATATGCATGCATAACAGAATCTGCAGCTATGTGCTTGGACTGGGTGAACTTTAAGACTTTTGTGTTTCTGGGTCAGTGAATAGGAAGGACAGGGCCACTCAAATCTCATCTGGTGGCCACAAACAGCCAAGAGGATTGACTAGCCCAGAATACTAACTACATGGTAATAATAAATAATTTTGAGAATTTGTTTTAAAAGAAGAAGGACAGTGTTTTAGGAGAAGGCAATAATATCTCCATGGGAATTCCTTGTCATTTTAGGAAACAGCTTGGAGCCACAACTGGCATCTAAAGACCAGGACAGACCAAGTTAGACTTAGTTTTTTCAGCATGTTGAATCGGCGTCGGGCAGTCGGTGAGAGAGAGAACACTGATTGGCTTAGCGAATGAGTCAGTGCACAAGAATAAAAGCGAAAGTGATGAAAGTGAACAAAGTCAAGATGGTACAGATAGAAGGCTGTTTACATCATCTTACCTGAGCCATCAAATGCACAAATATTTTCATAATAACATGAGCCGATTGTAACGAAGATCGAGGAACGAAGTAATCAGCGTGATTGGTATTCAAAATGGTAAGCAAGCGCTTGTTTATCTGCAGTCCTAGTTTCAGTTTCTTTTTTAGACTATTGATATCTGCTGATATAGGCATATTTACTTACACGCAGGCGCAGAACACACACTCGCCTTAAGTGCTTTTGGTGTGTTCAAGCGCAGCTTTTTGTCCGAGATGCAGCCGAGGAAAGGCGACAACACAGTCAGCATTCATCGCCGCTAGTCGGCTTGGTGTGTCCCGGATCTTAGCAGGTGGTGAAATAACAGAACCACAGTCTCACAGGCACAAATCCACAACTTGCGTCTTGCATATAGTGTGACAGGAAACACAGACTCGCACTAAGTGTGGAGACTTATTTATTGGAAGGTTACTGTTGTGCACCATTACTCAACAAGAAGACCCCATTCACAACAAAATCTTCCCTTTGACTCATTCACAAATCAGACATAGCAGATTACCAGTCTAGAACCTGCCACAGAAGGGTTTCCTCATACTTAAGGGCACCCAGCCTTATGTATGGTGGTCAGCTCCTGTCCTTTGCAACAGTTTTGAACCGAGTCCAGAATTCAGTTCAAGAGAAGGGATTACATGAGTGCGCTGACCCCGGCTAGACTCCGTAATCCCAAACTAATAGACAGAGATGTCAACCGGTAGGAGCAATATAAATCTAACCCTGCTGCAATTATGAGCATCACGATATAGATGTCGGCTTCATGACTTGCAAAAAAAATGGCCATGCTGTTTTTCCACTTTCCCTGTTTATTTATCTGGGAAAAGAATATATTTCATGCAAAATCAGATTAGAACGCAATGTGCGATAAGAGAGGGAGAGGAAAGTGGGAGTCAATATACATAAGCTTAGTTTTGGAAACAACTGGCTTTTTTTTTTAAGGAGAACTACACATAGCCAAGTAAATTCCCATGTTGCAGATGAAGTGGATATGAGGCCGTCTTACCTGAAGGGAAGATATGAGGCATTGGAGCCTGAAATCAGGGCTCTGTAGGCTTCCTCTGGTGTTTTCTTCAGGTAAATCACCTGAAACAGGAACACGAAATGACATTAGTGCACTAGAAAAGCAGCTAAATGGTAATGCTTGGAATTCATTTTATAGACTTTAACACCAGCGTTAACTAAAACTAATAAAAATAGTTTCCTGTAATTGAAATAAAATCTAAATATTAGTTCCCAACTGCCTACTCATGCGTTTTTCCTATCCATGTCTGTACATGTTCAAATACACAAATGTACTTTCAGGAAAGTGATGTTTAGGCAGAATGTGTCACACAGATGAGATGCTGTGGCTCAGCACAATGGGGCCCTTCTTAAGTTGGGACGACTTGTCACGGCACAGTGCGGCAGTCACAAACACAGACTTGCTGAAGTGACGAGTTTTAGCGGTCATCTATTCCCTTCATCCATGCCAATCCCTCTTGACATCACAGAGAGAAAGAGCTCTATAATAAGATCTCTGCTCACTCCTTAAACATTTCTGTGGCTTGGTGTCAGAATGCAGCAGGGAAGTGCCAACAAGAAAAAGAAACGCATGTGAACCTCAATGCTGTCCAACATGCATAAAATACAGAAAAGGGGATAGTTCAGTCTAAAAAAAATTATGTAATTTACTGCCATACTCATTATTTTGGATGTGGAAGACAAATTAAGAAATTTTGAAGGTTGTGCTAATTGCTCTTTTCTATGCAAATACAATAAATGGAAACTAATTTTCGCGCTTCAAACATGCAAACAATAATTAAAATATTAAAATATTAAATATTCACTGAATATTTTCTATTCCATTTGCAAAATCATTCAGACTAATTTTATAAACTGCACCAATTGATTAATTGAAAAGATTTGACTCACAAGAATGATTTATTCACAAATCTGACATTTTGCTACTTGCAAATGTGATTTTCTGTAAATAACTACCGTATTTTCCGGAAAATAAGTCAAAATTGGACTGTTGAGATTTAAAAACAATTAAATAAATGGATAAGTTGCAGTGTCCAAATCACATTTTACTATTACATTCAGAAATACATGTAAAATAGTTTATAGTTACCCTGTAAATGTAACAATATTCAGAATAGAACAAGAATGAAAAACATAAGTATAAAAAAGAGATTTACTGAATGAAACAAACCTAAACGAGTGGGAAATGAAAAACAAAAAAAAATCCGGTAAAAATGTATAATATAATAATTATAATAATTAATAATTATAATATATTCATATATAGAATAGACCACTTTGTGATACTTTTTTGGCACTTCTTATAAAACTTGGTAGCCTTAGTCCTCATTTATTGTGATTGTATGGAAAAGAGCAACCTGCAGACTCTTCAAAATATCTTCTTTTTGTTCCACAGAAGGAAGTCAGTCACACAGGTTGGGAACAACGTAAATGCATATTTTTTGCATGAACTAATCTTAAGCTCTCCAGTACTTGACAACATAAAAGACAAACTAGGAGAGAGTTCAATTGACTGTTTGTGAAGGCTGTATTTGTTCAACAGGAGGCCAGAGCTGTATCATTTCTGAACAAGCTCATGAAATATGCACCAACAAACAATTAGCTGAACAGTTCAGGAGATTAAGTTCAGTCCCAAGAGAAGGGTCAGCACTTGTTTGTTTGTGTTGCGCCCTACTGTCCCATGTGACCCAGAGAAACGATGGAAGATCTTGGCCCCAGCTGTTCAACCAATAATCTCCTTCATATGATAAAACTGGGTCATCTACTGTAGGGCAGATCAGCAGCAAACATCTGCACTTGCCAGAAACGCACATCCCACACAAGCCTGGATCAATAAAAACCTACTTACAGAAGATTCACTGCAAGTAGAAAGACAATTTACATTGACAGCACATCCATGCACGCAAAGAGTGATAGGCAAGCCCACGCTGAGAAGAAACAACGGTTTTGTGCAGTTTGGAAATGATCACAGTAGTATATGAGAGAATCATCTAAAACATCCATCTTGAGCACATTACAGTAGAGAATCCGCATGATTTGACAGCAGTCTCCAGAGGTTGGGTTTTATGAAGGTAGCTAAAATGAGTTTCCATTTAAGACAACTAAATTAAGACCAGGATCAAGGTTCAGACTAAATTTAGACTGAAAGGGTAAATGTGACCATTCCTAGTAGACAGATTTTGAGGAAGTACACCAACTTTGAGAGGCATTTGCAAGATAATTAGAATTGCAAAGACCAGGTTTGCAAGGAAAGAAGAAAATATCCATTAGTTTTTGCATTAACATTCACAATCTTAATGATTAAATAGTGTCAATAATATATACATTTAATTTATTTAAAATAAATTCAAAATAAATAAAGAATTGGGGGGGATGGGGGGGGGGGGGATCACATTTTGGACACAATTAACAGCAGTGTGAATGTAGCTATATAGTCTCTGTAGATAGGGAACCAAAAAATATAAGTGAAAATAATATATACAAATATAACATCCAACACAGGATTTATGGTGGCATGCAGCCATTGCATCACAACAGTCCAAAATCAGATTATACAAAAAGCCAGATTATAACTCGTCATGGCCCTCGTCCAATGGGAAGCAAGGGAACATCAGATCCCCCCTCTTTGGATAGCCCAGGATAAGAAAAAAAAAAAAAAAAGGATGCTGATATTGTATAACACCATCACCCTTTTCAGTTCTCTATTATTTCAAATTACAGATCTAGAAGGAACAAGTTAACAGTGGCTTCTTTTGAAGGAAAGTATCTCTCATAACACTTCCTTTCCGTGTTGCCATTTAGGACTCATCAATATTCATGAGGAAAGAAGCGTTCTTATCTCCCAGGGCTTATGTCATTGTGAGACAGTAGCTGCTTTGTCAGTACAAATCAGCACAAATAAACTGAATATACTCGAGTAAGTGCATGCTATTAAAAAGAGGATTAAAATATCTGCAGAAAAATGGTGCCGTGACCCTTTAGAGAGCTCAGACACTGTGGAGTCATTTACATTATCAGAATGGCACTGACCCACATTATAGCTGGCAGCTGTGACTTTTACAAAGCTAACGGTGCCATCTAAGTAATAAATCTGCCCGGATCGAAGTCATTCCATGAGAGCGCTAGGAACAGGAAAAGTGGAGATGCCCAATGGCGCAATCGGCTGGCATCGCTTGTTCAATCATGGCGTTTCACAATGGCCACTGTGTACGTGGTGGGATAGATGAATGAATGCATTGGAACAGGACAAACTGGCACGCGAGTAAGTCAAGGACGTAGTCATTGTGCTGCCACAACACGGGGGATGTACCAGTCAGTCAGCAGTCTGTCGCTCTCTCTGAGGGGGAGGCTGGAATGAGGACACTGGCAAACATCCGAGAAGACTTCATACTACATACGAATTTGCTGTCGATGCTGTGATGTGGGAGGATTGTTGATTTTTTTGATGGAAACAGCTGAGCGGCTAATTTGCAGGGTCATGACAGATTCCGTCCTGGGCATGAATCCTCGAGACAGGCGAAAGTAATTAACGCCAGAGGAAGACAGGAGGACAGAAAGAGATGGGATACTCACAGCATAAGCACCAATGAGCACAGCAGCGTTAGCCCTTTTGCGCTGGTCAAAGCTGGTGTAGTGAACAATCCTCTTTCTGGTCAGTGTAAACGACTGGAAACAAAAAACAAATCCATTACACTGCAAGCAAAGTACAAGAAAACATTTCAAATATGCAATTTATTTTAGATGGCTTGCATTACATCAACTGTTCAATGTAGTTTAAATTACAGAAAAATGTATGAAAATGAATTACAAATTGCATAAGATAAATTAAAAAGATCAACAGTTACTTTCCAGTAAGTTTACATATAAAAACAACATTTACATCAATCATTAAAGTTTTCATTAAATGACATTTTAAAGAAACAGAACAAAAAAAAATCAATCATTCAACATGGTTTTCATTAAAACAGTATTTAGAAAGAAACTCAATATAAATTATATAAAGACTTCTTTAAAATGCTATTATAAAAAACAAAATTATCAATCACTGCATCAAACTTCTTTTTTGTTATGTGAACATGACGGAAAAAGAGAACTGCATCAAGCGTTAAACTTGTTGGTTTGTCTTAATTAAAAATTTAAATCTTGGTTAATGTAAAAGTCACTTCAAACCCATTTACAGTTAAAATGACTGGTTAGATGTTAGGGAAACAGGTTGTGAGAATCTCATTAGTGGATATCTCAGTACCAACAAATTCCACACACTTAAAAACACATTTTTTCCTGCTTAAACTAGCTTGAGGTGTATTCTGGATAACTCAATTGAGTGTCTTTAACATGAGGGAATTTGGAGACAGATGTTCCCACATCTGCCCCAGCTGCTGCAGTAACGCAAAGGGAGTTGCTGCAGGTGAGCCAAAATGTGCACGCGAGAGGCAGCGTGTAGCTACTAAAAAGCAACTCATGTACAGGCACACACCAAAAGCTTCAGAATAATCTGTGCTAGATCTGAGCTGAACTGAAAAGCCCTCAAAGCATCTGTTCCTGTGCCACTCCACATGCTGCAGAGTAAAACTTTGTCTGGGGTGGAATAACAGTGAAATCAAACTGCCGGGACAACAAATGAGGATTCAGACTTGTCCACCTACAATCCACCCCCAAAGAAAAAGAGATATACACCGAAGGCAAAACTAAGAAAAGGAATTTTCCAAAGCTCTATAAGCTGAGAGCTCAACCTTTTTAACAGGAGAACCTCTTTAAACCTCTTTTTCATCCAAGTTTAATCAATAACCAAGACAACACTGAAATTCCAAGTGAAGATCTAGAGGTCATCTTTTCTCACAGAGTCATAGTAACAGGGTTGAACTATTTAATCTTTTCAAGGTAAATCAATAAGCAAAACAATATTAAATGCAAACTAGTTTGGAAAGTGAAGATAGAGGTCTTCTTTTCTCAGAGTCATAGTAACAGGGTTGAAGCCTTTTATCTTTCCATGTTGAATCAATAAGCAAGACAACACTGAAAGTCAAGTGAAGATCTAGGAGGTCACGTTTTCTCACAGAGTCATAGTAACAGGGTTGAACCCTTTCATCTTTCCGAGGCAACTCAATAAGCAAAACAATATTGAATGCAAACTAGTTTGGAAAGTGAAAATATAGAGATAATCTTTTTAGAGTCATAGCAACAGGGTTGAAACCTTTCAAGTTAATTCGATAAGCAAAACAATATCGAATGTCAACTAGTTTGAAGATCTTTTTCCTTTCTCTAGCCATTCTCAAACAGGTCATCTGTTCTCACAGAGTTGAACCCTTTTTACTTTCCAGGCAAAACAAGGTTAACAATCACCCAGCAAGGTCATTTTCTTTTAAAATAGCAACATCCACATGCAGGAGGTGGTTATGCTAGTTTGAACAACTCAAAAACTCTCAAGATTGACAGCGTTTTGGTTTTTTTAATCAGATTGTGCATCAAAAACACCAACTTGAGATTTCAAAAGCTCTGCTCAGCAATGCTAGAAAGCTGATCTGATGAGAACCAGATATTACTAGAACAGATACTACCAAAGCTTCCCTTCTGCTACTATGTGGTTCCTGCAGCCTACAACCAATCATGCAGGCCCAAAACCAGTGACATTAGAAAAAAAAATGTTATCTCTAAGGAAACAACTTGTAAATTAGAAACAGGCAGAGACATTCACATGTGGTTGGATGGGTGTGGACGTAGTGAAAGTGGTTAGGAAGAAAACACATCATGCCTTTACCACGGGACTTTACCTTTAACATTCCACAACATGAACACATGAGAGAACTACACCTTGCCAGCTTCAGAAACACAGAACAAACACAAAGATAAAATGGTTGATTATTCAAACACCTTCCTTTACCTTAGACAGATGCTTAAAGAGGACAATGGACATGTCAGCAGAATCAATCTCTACATGGACACTATAAACTTCTTGTGTGCTTTGGGGCTTCGTCCTCTTTGCTGACCTCTCAATATAGGTTAATTGGAAACTAAAGTTGGCGTTGAGTCGAGTTAACCGTTTTATGTTCCTGAAAGCTGATGAAACTCAACAACTACATTTCTAAACTCTGCTAAAAGAGAAGAATATTGTATCTAAGTTCCAAAACCAACCGAGCTTCCTAACTAGACTGCACATCTAGACAAAGGTACTTTTTCCAAAAGGTAGGTGGTTGGAATGGACTACTGAAGACACATTAGACAAAATATATAAGGTATGGTAGAACCACAAATATCCTTAGTGAAGAAGGTAATAACAGAATGCATTTCGGAAAGTTAAAAAAACTAAGATAGCGAACAAAAGAAATGTTAATAATAAGTGCACTTATTGAATTCGAATGTTGAAAAATATTCTAATTTAAAAAAACAGAATATTGCTAGCAAACATTGTGCTGTTAGCTTAGCAAAACGCTCATGTAAATCGTTTTGAGAGGCACATTGAGGTTCCGCCTATGTAGTGTTCCAAATTAGTCACCATGGGGTTTCATTCCAGTTAAGATGCTACCTTAGAAGGTAGCTGCCTATGTAGGTAGTAGCAAGCAAGGCAGCTCACTAGGTTTTGGAAAGCAACTAGTAAAAACCCAAAGTAAGTACCTACTGCAACTTGCCCCCAACCTAACATCACCCTTTAAAAAGTGTCTATATTTGCAATCGAATGGAAAATTTGGGAGTTGATAGATTGGGAAGGATCCCATGCCCCTCCCCATCACAACTGATGCATGAAGAGCAGTCCTCGAACATCTAATCCTCCTCCATAAATCCTTAGGACAGGCATGAACCATATGGCAAGGCCAATGCCAGTGGCTGCTGCTAAAGTCTGGATACGGGAAAAAGGTCACGTCTAATCCCAACATTTGTTTGCATCTGATAGAAGCGAGGATCAGGCCTTAGAGATCAAGAATGGTTACATAACAAGAAACTCACTTTCTCAGCAGGCCGTGAGCACAGAGATCGATGAATACCTTGCTGATATCCTGTTAAGTTCCATGACAATTGCAAGAAAAAGTTGGACTTGAATAGTGAAACTTTGGCCTAGTGGATAAGTGGTGACCGGAAGGTGACTGTTTCAATCCCCAAAGTGAACAAGATCCACCACTGTGCAAGGCACTTAACTTAACCCTTGGCTACACTTTGTCAAGATTGTGAATGATTGTCCCTGAATGAAGATTGTCCCTGAATAGCATTTAGATAAAAGCGACAACTAAGGGGCTGTTTACACCTGGCCACTTCATGCGTTTTCTCAGATCGGATAGCTATCTGATCGTGAAGAGACCAGGTGTAAATGCCCTCCGAAACGCATTCGAGACGGATTTGAATCCGATCGCTCAAACCACTTCAGGAGGTGGTCTGGGCCGCATTCCAGACGAAACTGGACAAGTGTAAACGCATCTGGTTGTTGAAACCACATATGTAAATTGTACCTCACAAAAATGCTAAAAATAAACGTGTGAGAGCGTGTTATAGGCTATATGTAATGTTATAGCCAGATATGACGACGCTACTGGAACACGCATCACCGCAGATGAGAAGCTGAGCATATATTCATTAAGCCAACGTGCTTATCGTAAATCAAAGTGAAAGTAAGTCGCAGACGCTTAACACACAATCATCATCATTAAAAGTAAAGAAACGAAATGATCTTACCAGGGCTGTTGCCGCTCTCTTATTGCGGTCTTCGATTTTGAAATTTTAGCTGATGATCAATAAAATGCAGCTCATATCTGTTGCTTTCAGTGACGTGCACTCCATTAAATCTGCATATAGCGCGGGAATTGAAGATCGGATTTAAATCCGTTTCGCAAAATCACATTTATGTGACCAGGTGTAAATGGAATCGTTTTGATAAATCAGATAGCTATCCGATCTGAGAAAACGCATGAAGTGGCCAGGTGTAAACAGCCCCTAAATGACTACTTACTAAACCACTGGATAAAGACTGAACTTAAAGACTTGAAGTTTACTACTAAGACTACTAAGCAGTTTATTGGTGTATCGCAACGTGCCAATGTCCATCTGACATTAATTTAATTCAATGACTGGTTTTATATAGTATAATTGTGGATTAAAGGAATAGTTTGGGTTCAGTACAAGTCAAGTGCAACCGACAATGTTAATTACGACAAAAAGTAATTTCAACTTGTCCCTCTTTTCTTTAAAAAAAAAAAGCAAAAATGGAAGTGAGAAACTTAACTTTTGGCCAATTTTTGGAGCATTTAAAAGCAGAAATGTGAAGCTTTTGATTTTATCAAAGCACTTCTATTAATTGTTCTGTTAAAACCTGTCTTTTTTTTTAGCTGTAAAACAGTTTAAATCGTTTTTACAGTCATTGTAGGGTTTACTTGCTTTGTCATGGCAACAAAGTTGTAAAATTAGATAACTCCACACAGAAAAGGTTAGTGATTATTTTATATTAACACTTTATTTAGGGCTTGTTGTTGTTTAGGTCTTAACTATTGAAACAGTATTTTATTGTTTACAAATTCTCATTCATTTACATTGTAAGCTAGTTGTAATCTTTATTTTTTGCCCTCTCTTTTTTTTTTTTAAGAAGAAGAGTAGGGACAAATGGAAATCATTTTTTGTGGTAATCAGCATTACGCAAATGTACCAAACCAGAAATATTCCATAAAGAATAAATCTCTTCATAGCCTGAACTGCTGATCTGTATAAAGGCCCTGAGGCAAGAACATCCGGTGGTCTCAGGAGACACTCTCGGTCCACATTAAAATGCCAGGACAGGTGAGTCAAAGACTAAAAAAGACAGGAGGCACATGGCTAAAGACGCATGTGATATATCCTATTGAGTCTCTGGTCAAAGTCGCTTTTATTTAAAATGAGCACACGCGGTTTTGCCTTACAGACATGGCATAAAACGAGCTGATGACTTGATAAAGTGAGGGCTGAATGGAATGTTTTCTAACTGTAGCTGAAGTTCAATGCTGTATCATTAAGTTTAAATTCCCATCCCACATTACAAACAAAGGAAACGTCAGCACATCGGACAGCCCAAAATATCCACCGAAGGGGGTGTGAGTGCAAATTCCTCAGATTTTTTTCAATTGTTATAGCTACATACTGCACATTCTTCAGGAGGAACGTAATAAATCAAGCAGGTGTTTGACTCACCTTGAGCTTTTTGCTGAGTTTACAGCAGTATCTGTACAGCATTGCAAGGTTGAGGGGTCCAAAATCGGCATAAAAGCTAAAAAAAAAGAAAAGAAAAAAAAGAACAATATCATGAAACTTCATTGTTTAATGAAGAAAATAATTCATACATTTATTTGAGAAGCTAACTATGGCTCCGGCTAATGGGGCCCCGGGGCCTCTGACTGTACTCCATCTGGGGCCCAAACACCAAGAAACAAGCCACTGTAGGTGTTAAACTGACATAGATAGACAAAAAGTTGTTGTCTCTTTTGGATATGGTGAAATCATTCTTGTAATTTCAAACATAAATAATAAAGTTGTACTTTTTTGTATCTGGACATTATATTTTGCAATTATAAGAAGATGGGCCCTCAAAACAGACCATATTTCATCTTTAGAAGTCAGTCTCAAAAACTGTTTTCTGTCCAAATGATCTGTCCAAATGATGTGATGAACATCAGTTGCATTTTTCACTAATCCCGCCACATCCGGAAATTCTAAATTAAAGATTGACAGGTCCATTATGGAACACTGGAGATAAAAATGCAACTTAAGGATGCATTTGATTAAAGAGTTATGTAACAGACTGTGGAACCATTTCTCGCCTGCTGGGGGTTTTGGCTTTGAAAGATGACTGAGGGAGGGAAAACTCACTTTTCGTACACAAACTCCTCATCCGTGCTAAAGTAATGCGTATTTGCAGTGCTTTTCGGCTTACTCCTTAAGGTTGCAAAATAGAGTCGATCTGAAAAAAGAGAAAAAAATACACATGGTCAATTAAACAAGCTGGCACAGTTATAAAACAACTATTAATACTCTTCAGAGATAAGGTTTTATCATCGGATTATTGGCTTGGGCTTAATCGTGTGAAACAATGGACTTATCCAATGGACTGTAGCTTTAAATACATTAAAAAACGAGATGTGAATTATCACATTACTTGAACTTTAGTTATTCCAAAGTTATTTCTCACCAGATTTGACAAAAATAGGTATCTCCACAAATCTAATCCACATGGGTCATTAAATGAAGTGAGTGAATTTACATGTTACCAGATAAAGGTGTAAACTGCATTGTGCCAATTGACAAATTCAATATAAGTAACTTGTATGAAGCAGAATAACAGTGTTGACGGTTTTTAGCCATTTCGAGTCGTGCTTGAGGACACTACAAAGTGTTTATTAGTAATATACTATAATATTACAATACATATACATTTTCAATAATCAGCCTTTACAAAATCAAGTTAACAGGGTTGACTATTTAAGAATGTCCTCTATTAAAAAAAGATGAGACACTTGTCTTCAATGAGATGCTGTCATAATAAAGTTTTGAATTTCATTTTAGTAAAAAAGTTAAAATATTTGGAAATAGTGTTCATGGTAACAGGGTTGATGCATTACCTATATGAATTTATATATAAAAGTTAGTTAAAAACTAAAAAATATGTTTCAATAAAGCATTTTTCACGCAAATATTATATAAAATAAATAATTTGAAAACAAACAAATACATAATAAGTTAATAAGAAATATCTACAACAACACAGGAAAAGTTGGTGTCAGATAATGGTTTACACACACACCCATCTACATATCTGATGATGGCAACACAAATGAATCAAAGTTATTCAGAAAATCCTCTGAAGCTTATACTTACCTTTAATAAACTCCGAAGCACCTATTAAATCATAATCGTCAGCCATTTTAAATAAGGTTGTGAGTATCGCGGAATGTTTTAAGTTGTCTAGAGTCATCGACGGAGCGCGAGTGAGGCGCTGCTACTTCTAAAGGAAAAACAAACTAACGTAACTGCTGGTTTAAACTCCGTTTCCTCTCACCGATGCAACTTCTCTCTTAACTGATGATGGCGCAAATATTCCGAGTGGCTCAAGAACAAAAAAAACCCAATGAAATGTGTAAATAAGGCACTTGAATCTTGTGGCATTCTACCACGCGTAAAATGTGAAGAAAAAATCTGCAACTGTTAAAACAACTCAAGGTGCGTCATTTCGGCATCGCGAATCCCGCGTAAAAGTACGTGAATGATCAGCACTGGAGTCTTTTTTCTCTCGCGTGAGCCGTCAAACCAGCATTCGTCGTATTATATATCCGTTTTCGCTTCAAACTGGGCAGATACGAGTCGCGAGCCTTTGCATGGTAACTCTGCCCTGGTCATTAGGTGGAAATCTTTCCCTTGCCATGGTCGCGGACAGTCAAGAAAGATCTTAAAGAGACGTCACGTGGTGCGGCGCTGTCCAATCAGCTGCACGGAAGGCTGTTGCCTGGGTTAACTCTCAGTCGACCAATCAGAGGACAAGAAGTTGTTTTAGTCTCAAGCCCCTTTTACACAGATTCCGGAAAATACACTGATAATGTGTCCCGAGATCGGTTGTGAGAGACATCAACCTGCGAATTCACGTTGTGATTCAATCTCGCGTTGTTTTTTCAATGCTCTATCTATCTATCTATCTATCTATCTATCTATCTATCTATCTATCTATCTATCTATCTATCTATCTATCTATCTATCTATCTATCTGTCTGTCTGTCTGTCTATATCTATCTGTCTGTCTGTCTATCTATCTGTCTGTCTGTATATCTAACTGTCTATCGATCTATCTATCTATCTGTCTGCCTTTATCTTTCTATCAGCCTGTATGTCTATATCCAGCAGTGGTGTAGTCTAGTTTTTTGTAGCGAGTATACTGTAATTTACTTTTAGAAATGGTGTTTTTGAAAAAAAAAAAAAATGGTGTTTTTGTTTAGCCTACTCTTTAAATTAAAACATGTATGAAAACTTGTGTGATATTCCCTTAAAATAACGTTTTAATAGATTTTATTATTATTATGATTTTAAAATTTTTACTTCTTTTTAATTTCTTTGAGTTAGACCGAACTTTTATTTTGGTGGGTTGTAGACATTTGAGTTTCTGTGTGTTTTAATAAACTATTATTATTATTATTAGGCCTACTTGAAGTATACTCTACTGTGCAATAGTAATATATTTCTGTTATAATTTCTTCAAGTTATACCGAACTTTTATTTTGACAGGTTGTCGTAAAGACATTACAGTTTCTATGTGTTTGTATATGAAACGAATGAATGACTTTTATCAAATGAAATGGTGAAATTCTCGTGAAGTGACTCTCATAGCAGCTCTGCGATGAAGTGCACATGTAGTAGCTCATGTCTCAATACAGTGAAACGCTGAAAACACCACGAGCGTGATCACGCGTGCAGTGTGTGTGCGTGTAGTGGAGCACACATTGAGCGCTCATTCATTCCCAGAGACGCGTAGAACAATTGCAGTCTCTTTTAACTTTAATATTCACAGACACTAGTCCATATCGAGATTTGATTCATTGTACAGCCCTACTTTTGATTTATTCATTCAAAAATAGCCAAATTCGGTGACGTTCTGCTTAGCAAGCTCCATTTGTGACTGGATTCCGCGATTCGGTGTCGCTTCGCAAACACAGACGGGGTGAATTTATGAATGAAAGTTAAAGTTCTGACACAAAACGAAGTTGTTACACATCCTCACGATTTTTTAAGTGGGTATACGGAAATCCTTGGCCTTTTCTAGTGGGTATACGGAAATCCTTGGCCTTTTCTAGTGGGTATACGGCGTATACCTGCGTATCACGTAGACTACACCACTGATATCCAGCCATCCATCCATCCATCCATCCATCATCCATCCATCCATCCATCTATCTATCTGTCTGTACATCTATCTATCTATCTATCTGTCTGTCTGTCTGTCTATCTGTCTATATCTATCTATCTATCTCAAATTCAAAATAGCTTTAGTGGCATGACTGTACATAATGCAATATTGCCAAAGCTGGAATACATAGAATATTCCCAAAAAAAATTAAAAAATCATTATTGCAGATAGCATCTGTGAACACACAAGTGGCCAGACAGTCTGTAACACTGAGCTCAAATATCATTCGCCCACAGCAGACTGTTTATTCGGGTCATCCACAACAACAGCTGGAGAGATCATGTAAACTGGCCACACCGTGGTCACCACCGCAGGTCCTAAATAGTTCAGTTTGAGCAGATGGACGTCATGAAGGAGATTAGTAATATGGGTCCGTTCATGACAGCTCAGACTGATCTTTCGGTGTTGTTTTATGTGCTTAGGCAGGAAACAAAGCAAACAAGGATGTGTTGGCGCATTGTGCGTAGGATTTGAATAATCTGCAAATGAGTAAACAATTGTGAACTTGTTGCCCTTTGGCTTAGGAACTAGCTTGTGCTTCTTTTTGTTGTTATTCTATTAGCATTTTTGTAGAGCCTGAAAGGTTGGTGGTGTTGGTTGCAACCAAAAAAAAAAAGAAAAGAAAATTGTATCATCATTTACTCACCCTTCTGTCATTCCAAACCACCTTTCTTTCTTTTGTGGAACACAAAAGAAGATATGTTGTCCATACAATGAAAGCCAGTAGGGTCCAAACAATGTAATTTTGGTCCCCATGCACTGATTCTCATTGTATGGATAAGAAGAGTTTTTATTTTTATTTGATTGCAATAATTATTTTATTAATAATAATGAGTTCAATAAAATGTAATAAATAAATTTGAATTTAAAATGAGCAATTGTTTAACAATTTTAAAAATCCAAACTTTAAAATTAATCTTAAAATCCTATTTATGATATTAATATACACTGTAACAAAAAGTTATTGCTTTAAATTTGTAAGTACAATCAACTTGGATGTTTAAGTCATTTCAACTTAAATTACATTAAACTGACTTAAAAAGAGTGTAATCTTGTTTAATTTATAAACAAATTCGTAAAATTGCGTAACTTATTTTGATGAGTTAAAGCAATGTAAAAACATGTTGTCATAACTTATTGATCATAATTTTTTACAGTGTAAAATGATATATAAATAAAAACATTTATACAAATATATAAAATCCCAACTTTAAAATTATTCTTGACAATCCCATTTTAAATATTTAAATATTAAGAAAGAAAAAAAGAAAGAAATTATAAATAAATAAACTATTACTTAAATTAATTAATTAATTGAACTTTCAATTAGTATTATCTATTAATTTCTAATAATTAATAGAAATTCATAGGTAATAAATATTAATTTTAATAATAAAATGACATAAATTTATATACATTTCTAATTTGTAACTATTTAGTTTAATTAATATAAAATCCAAACTTCATAATGACATCCCAATTTTAAAATTAATATATAAAAAAAAATAAGTTCCAATTTTTCACACAAGGATTTTTTGAGCTCCAAGAAACAACATTTTGCTCCGTTCATATATTTTTTCAGTATGTTGAGAGGTCCATCTTACCTCCAACCAAGGAGATCCAGACCTTGTTCACGGCTGTGGCTGACTGGCTCCATTCGCTATTTTCCTGGGGTCTCCAGGATACAACGTCTGACATGCCTTCATGGAGGTTTAGCAGAACCGGGTTTGACGGGACCCCCGGGAACGGACCTGGCCCGTTCAGAGCACAAGTGTGCGGTGGTCTACTCTACTGGGACAGAGTGTGCCAGTGGAACAGAGAGGATCTGGTTCACGCGGCCCGCTCAGGTTTCCTCACATGCCGCTCGTGTTACAGTCCTGCCAAGGTGTGACTTTCAAGGTTCCTCACGTTACTTTTCCGAACGGAGTGCACTAATGTGACGTTTCTTCCTCCGGATATCGTTCCAGGTTGTCACACAATATATCTATGCTCTCTAGAGCATGCTGGCTAATTGTTGTGGTTTTGTGCAGGTTCACATGCTGCTGTGACGTCATGGAAAAGTGGACAAGAAGCAAACTGTATTGGGTTTCATGAAGGCGGTGAATGTGCTAGTGAAAATGAAGAGTGATTTCACTGTTTTGAGGTCAGCTATTGACACAGGTTTCAAGAGGTGATTAAGGTCAAGTAGGCAACTTACTGTATACCCTTAAAAAGGATCAAAAAAGTGGTTTTCACCATGAGAAGAACCCTTTTTTTTGTTCCCCAAAGAACCTTTCAGTAAACAGTTCATACAATATTCTTATTCTTCTAATATAAGATTTACACACACACTATATATATATACATAATATTTGCCCTGAATAGACCCTAATTTATATATATATATATATATATATATATATATATATAAAACATAATATTTGCCCTGAATAGACCCTAATCCTACAAGAAAATATGCCTTTTGAACTTTGGACAAAGTATTTTTTTTATTTGATGAAAAAATATTGAGTTATAACTAATTTCTTGTATGCCTAGATTGATACTCCATATGTTGCGTCATATTCATTAAAAATATATATTTGTAATAGATTTATCACCATGGAGTTTCATGCTTTGGCAAATACAGCGTGTTCGTGTTATCCATCCTGTCACCATATCTAATCTAATGCAGTGCAAAGTCTGTATATAGTTATTAAAAACCAACATATTCATTTAATTAAAAAGTTAGCTGTACTCCATTGAACGTTATAGGTATAATGCCTAATATCATTATGCTGCATGTCAAAGTAGGTTATGTTTAAATGTGTCATTGTCTGATGTCATCTTTGTGCACCAAACCACAAAGTCATAAAACTCATTACTTTGTTCACTCAGCTCTGACAGTGTTATCAACAGCCAGATTTATGTACATGCATGCATAAGACAGGGCTGTAGATTATGTCTGATTTTTACATAACCTTTCCCAGGCAGACTTATGTCAGTAACTTTTTGTAATAATCTGAATTATAATTGTAATTATAAAACTTAATCTAAAAATATTTACATAAATATATTTATATAAATATTTAAATAATCAGTTTTAAATCCCAATTATTAACTTAATATAAAACATAATATATAAATAAATGTAGGCTATATACATACATAAAATGTTTTTACATTCATTTGCTTGATTACTCAGAATATGATTTTTTTTTTCTTATATATAGCATTTCTTGTTAGTAGCTTCCAATAATTAATAAAGTAAAAAAAAAAAAAGTTGCTTTATTTATGATAGTCCGGTATAAAGAGACGAGACGTAGGCTACTGACAGATAAAATAAAAACATGATTGTGATAGCCTTTATGATTTGTCTGATTTCTTCAAGCGTTCATATTTACCATGTTTACTATGGTAATGGTTAGCATGCATAGTCTTTTGCATCACGTAAATATTTCTATGTTATACGGTGATCAGAATCCACATCGGATCACAGACAGAAAGCATTAAACATGACAGTGAGTTTTGAGGTAAATTATTTTAAGTCTTTAATGCTGACAGAATCATCCGGCGCTGCTGTCTCGGCGCATGTAAACTATGGCAAATATTTTTTCTTTGTATTTTATATTAATATGGTACAAGATTATCCTAGAGATAATCAAATTAGGTCAAAAGTCATCTAAAAGCAATTAAAAATAAGCCTGATTATATTACATATATATATATATATATATATATATATATATATATATATATATATATATATATATATATATATATATATATATATATATATATATATATATATATGTAATATATATATGTAATATATATATATGTATGTAATGCTTTTTTTAATAAGTTTGTTTGATCTTTCAGACAAATATGCAAAGAGTTTCGCCAGTAGCTTCATGTATTTTAGTATTCATTTTACCTTATTTTATCAATTAAAACATCCAAACTTTAAAATGAATCTCAAAATCTCAAATCACAAAATGAACGTTTAAATAATATCTAAAAATTAACTCATTAAAAAAAAAAACAAGTTTTAAAATTCATTAATTTGTTTGATCCTCCAGACCATATGCAAAGATTTTCTTTTCCGCTTTGCCAGTGTTTAATTACTCCCCACAGCAACAGATGCACCAGACAGCCAATGATCAGACTGACGGCCCGCTGAATGCGGTTCAGAAGCCACACCCACCGCCCCCCGCAGGGAGGCTTCTCGTTTTAACAATGTAGATGTGCCCTTTCCAGACCCAAGGGCTCTATGCATATTCACGCATCATCACATGGCTTCCCCTATTCTCTTCTGCTCTCTGTATTGTCCTGGCATCTGCCGGCAGTAATTGTCCCAGCCTGGAGCACAAAGGAGCCGAGGGAAGAGACTCCAGTTGGACCGGTAACAGCGAACACTTGTAGGCTGTCTCTAGGGTGAGCTAAATGTGAAGATTTCCACTATAAGCCGTCAAGTACTTTCACTTTAGACAAGTGGTTTATATGAGAGTGAGCCATATAAAACAGCTTTAAATGCCCGAGTGTTCTTTAAGAGACAGATGAATGCGAAAGGTAGCCAACGCCTGAATTACATAAGAACAGTGCACTTTTAAAAGAGCAAACACACTTGACAGATTAAATACTGGTAAATGATCGATTTTTTTAAAGAACCACACAGTCAAAATAGAATATTGTATGTCTATCACTCATTTTATTGTATTTTTCTCCTCAAAAAAAAGTTATTTAATGCAAATAACAAAAGAACATGGTCACCTAAAGTAGCCCCAAAAAAAGCAAAAATAAATCCATAAAAAAAAAATCTGAAATTCCATCTTATAAATAACAAACCAAGAATGAAACATTTTCAGAATTCAAATGAAAGAACTTCAATGGAAATAGAATAAGATGGCAATGGAAATTTCGGAAATGCGTTTCTTACCAACACAACGACTTAAATAACAAATACAAAAAAAACAAAAGCAGCTACATGGAACCAAAAACTTGGATGGAAAACTTTTCCCTCCACGTACACACAGTGCACTAAATTTACCAGTGACATACATGTATTTTACTACGTCCATGCAAATTGGTTAGGCTATAGTTATCGTTAACGACAGACCGCAGTATCGAAAGGGTTTAATGAAACTTTAAGGCTTGTGTTAGCGTGCGGAAAGCAAATTTGTCAGGATTGGGCGAATATCGAGTTCAAAACTATCCGAATGTGACATTTCATTACAGTGTAAGGCAATACCCTGAGTAACAACGAAAGTTTCAGAGGGGGACACAACAGTCGTAAAGGACGAATATGTACTGACCTGGTGGTCAGCGCAAAAAAAAGCTAATCTGTAATCGAAAAGAACGTAAAGATAATGAAGTGATCTTTACGTCATCCGGTCGGTTACAGTAGTAGTGTGTCTCTGCTACAAGTCCTCCTTATCTCGGCTGGGGACAAGCCAAGGACGACGGATCCGTGCGTTTACAAGCCAGGATTGGTTCTGCCCACTCCCTGGCACTCGATAATGTAGGTGTCGGTGTTGCCTGGCTCATCCTCTGCTTTGCGTATAACAAATTTCGCCTGTAAAAGAAAGAAAATTGTAGTTGATTGTAGTAATTGTAGTCCCCTAGTTTTTCAGGCCCTGTTTACACCTGGTATTAAGATGCGTTTTGGGCGATCGGATCACAAGTAGACGAGGGAGACACATTCCCGTTTACACCTGGTGTTTTAATCCGTCTCTTTTGTCCACTTTCAACCACTTCTGTCCTGATTTCTTCGAGGGGAGGGTCTATGGGCTTTTTCAGATCTTTCAATCTAATGGACGAAATAAGCTCGTGTAATTTACATATGAACGCGCCCGGAGACAACAGAAAAACACACAGAGAGCAGCAGCTTTGGTTTCTGCTCTGACAGCCACAAGACCACACCGAACGCTGTGAGTGACTGTTAGAAATCAGGAATAGCGAGAGAACATTGTGCTTGGTACATTTTTCGTCTTCAGTCGACAAAGTTTAAATGCCGTCTGGCTAGCGCGCTTCCATAGTGTTTACGCATTAGTTCAGTAAGCGGAGAGTAGGAGGTCTTTAGTGGCTGTTCGAACGCGTTCGACCACATGAGCGTTTACACTACGAAAGCAGTCCGGTCGAATGCGTTTTAAACTACCTCGAAAGTGGACAAGCTCAAAACGTTTAGACCCGATCGACCAAAACACACCAGGTGTAAACGGCCTAAAACAAAAGTGCCTATAGGGGTTTTCACACCGAAACTATTGGCAGAAGAAGCAACTTTATGGCGTGGACCGCAGGAACTAGGAACGATTTTAGTTCTAGGAACACCTTTTTGGGGGGAATAAATTAGCTCCTACTTCAGAGTAGGGTCTAACCCAGAACAATAGGAACTACCAGTGACGCAAGTGTATGTTGATTGGCCAAACGCATGCCATATGAAACACTAGCACCCGCCATTTTTAAAAAGCCGTGTAAACATCCATGAACGTGGAAAACAGCGATAGATGGACTGACGCCGAAGTCCAGGCACTTCTCAACCGACAACGGCGTCCTCCATCCTCCAGTTGCTGAATCTCGCACTTGAATGACATTGCTGTAGGACCGCTTACGTCACGTCAGAGTTGCTACTGACAACCAGGAATGCAACCAGGAAAATATTGTTCTTGGGGGACCGTCTGGTGGCTAGTTCCTTTAACTGAGCTCCTTATGATTAAGCCACTTATGAGGTGTGTTCATGTCTGAACTTACGTTCGTGAGCAGCTCAGCGACGTGGATTGCCGTTTGCGTGTGGAGAGTGACCGGGCCCGTTCGCATTCTGGATGTGCCATTCGCCAAGGCCATGAAAATAATAAGCTGTAAAAAGATACATATAATTAGTCTCCAAACGAGCGCGTATTTGTTATGTCGATCTGAAACAGTCGAGTGTTTGTGTGTCTGACCTGATCTTGCAAGAACTCATCCACGCAACCATTATGTCTGATGTTCCTTAGCAACATTTCAGCAGCCTCGATGCCAACTTTGTCAGCATACACGCCTGGGGACAAATAGAGGGAATATGAACAAAACAATCAAATTTTCAATTAATATGATTAAGTTAAGGAATGAATCATCCAATTAATGGTAGGGGAACATATTGGAACACATTGTCTTCTTGTTCAAACTAAAACTGAAAGCAGAAATGAACAAGCTTTTCTTTGTGACGTATCGCCCTCTAGTGCCAAAACTACGATACTGAACTAATTCTTCAGGACTGGGCAGCCAGACAACCCTTACCTTTTTTGCCAAGAGCTGACCCTGCAAATATGCAGCCGGTGGATGATTCTGCAATTATTCTGCCAGGAGACAGAAAATATACAGACGTTAGTCAAAACGAAACCCTCAAACAAATTCGGCGGACGGCTTGAGATCGGATGTACTCACATGATCCCGTTGCCATTTCCACAGGCCTTGTCCTTCTCTTGCAGAGACTGAATGTTGATGTAAAGGTCCTTAATTTCTTTCCTGATAGTGCGAACCGCTGCCGTGGACATGTCCTTCGCCAACTGAACATCAAGAACAATCAGCCGAAGTTTATAATTAAGTTACTTAAGAGCTGTTGGATTGTTTCATAAACACCAATGTCACTTTCTCCGAACAATGCTGATTAAAAGTCATTAAACAGAGCATGTTGTGGTTTATATACTTTTTTCAAGGACTTAATCCTAGATTAGTGAGATCATTTCTTTCCACAATAAGTAAATAAAACAAAAAAAGACATGTCCAGAATTCTTAAAGGCCAGTTATGAAAAAAGAAAAGTAAATTATGTAGCGAAGTAAAAAACAATAACAAGCAAAACGTTGTGGCTAAGAAGCTCCCCTCCCCATACTAGTTATGAAAAACGGTAAAAAGTATAGAAAAAATAAATAAATGAACCATGTTTTCTTTTTTTCCAATGCTAGTTACTTTGGTAAATGTATATGTAGCAAAAACAAAGAAAAGCATGTTGTGGCTGACGAGCCATTTACAGAAAAAAAAACTAGTTACGAAAAAAGAAATGTAAATTATGCAGCAAAAAGTAAAATAAACAAAAATAAACTTTTTTTTCCCCAATGCTAGTTACTAACGTACAGTACTTGTAGCTAAATTAAAAAAAGCAACAAAGAAAAGCATGTTGTGGTTAAGGATTATTTTTCCAACGCTAGTTACAAAAAAAAAGTAAGGTAAATAGTGTAGCAAAGTAAAAAAAAAAAAAAAAAATGTTGTGATTTTTTCCAATGCTAGTTTCTTTGTTAAAAATAGTATAAGTTACTATTGTATAACAAACACAAAGCAAATCATGTTGTGGTTAAGGAGCTTTTTACAAAAAAGGTAAAAATTAAAAGAAATTGCAGCAAGGTAAAAAATAAATAGATAAAATAATCATGTTGTGGTTTTGAGCTCAACGCTAGTTAAGAAAAAAAGAATAGCAAATAATGTGGCGAAAAAAATCAAAATCGTAGTAAAAACAATATATTGTTGTTTCAATGTTATGTAGTGAAGCCATCTTTTAAAAACTGTTGTCAATTAGCGTAAGAAAATAAAATAACGAATTGAATAGTTAAGCTAACTGAAAGAAGAAAAAAAAACAGTTAACAGTCTTATACCTTGAAGGGAAGCACTCCAGCAACAAAGGCCCTTCCATAGATCTTGGTGATGTTTCCTCTTTCGGTCAAGTTAATGGGACTCAGTTCCTTCACAGGGTTCACCTTGATCACCACCTCACCACCTCCCTTAGGATAGTAACCTCTGTTTTCAACGAAAAATAGTTTGAATATATTTCAGCTTAGCACGATTACAATCAGATCAAACTAAACCAAAGTCACGCTTAAATACCTCATTCTTAAATCGCAGTCAAACTGAACTCCAAATCTCTCCATGATTGGTTTGAAGACCTAGGAGAGATTAGAACATCATTGCCATGAAGTGAACAGAATTAGAAGGACGTCCAGTCTGGTCCTGCCCATTGCGCAAATATACACGTACCTTCATTGTGTAGTCGATCTGAGGTGCCATCTCAGCATTGGTTCCTCCCTTCAGGCACAGCTCGGACGGACCATGAGCAAACAGGGCGCACGGCAGCGATACCTGCATCAGCAGTCCCACGCTTCTACACGAGTCACGACAAAAGTAGACTTAAGACCAAGAATGATAACTATAATAACATCCACACGAATGCATGATATCATTCTATTTATTATAAGCACGTGCTAAGTTTATGTTGTCTGTTGCTTTAAAAGCTTGAGCTCTGTAAAGCTGGATTCTGATTGGCTGTCAATGTTTTTTGTCGTATCAGCTGGAAAAAATCGTTGTGAAAGTGATTCCAATGATATAGTTCCTCTGTGTCATTGTAGTTATGGTTGTGGAATAGACTCTTGCTATTCTTTTACATTTAGAATAAATTTATAAAACTATATATTTTTTATTATCGTTATCATCCTTAATGTGAACGGCCTTTAGGGCCAAAAATTCTTCATCATGGTGTCGCAAATTTGTGTAATTTCAAGTTTGAGAGGACATAAGGCATTTTAAAATATCATGAATGTACCGTTAAAGACTAAAAACGTTCCTTACCCAGCCGTCTGAGTGTCGGCGATGTGATTCCCACCCTTAATTTTCCCAGGAGTGAGCGTTATTTCAGAGGATCCCACTGTGGCTCCCTCCAGATTGCCGTTGCACATGTCTCTCACCAGTTCGAGACCTGACAGATGCTGAGGCCTGGTGACGTTGAATAGGAAGGGGGGAGAGTGGGGGGGGATTTAGGGAAAACAATTGAAGAGAAAACTAAGTGCGTGCATTTCAAAATCCACTCATTTTGACCAAAAGAATCAGAAATGCTCCATTTATCGACAGAAAATTAGACCTTACATTTTGAGGTTTAATAAGTTTTTATAGGAGCTGCGTCTTTATATTTATATTTACAAACAGCCAAATCATTTACACCACAAAGAAAAAGATGGGTTATTACAGAGCTCTGATAAGAATCCAGACCTTTTAAAGGAAAAACATGAAGAATTACATGGAAAGTAGCCATGTGCTTCTGTGCCAACTAACAAAGGGCCCCATTAAAAATTCATGTAAAAAGTATTTAATAGCATTTTTGTGGGATAAACAACGGTATAACACAACTTTACTTCATAAACAGTCACATATCTATATGGTTGACTTCAATAGTTAAGTGTAAATTAAGTAACTGGACTTCAACAACCAACTTTGCTTTGTTTCATGATTCACTGTTGAAAGGAAAGGGGGGGAGCATAGTGAGCATGTTAGACATATAAAAAACAACTATTTTAATGTACATAAAGCCACATAGAAATAATTATATAATGTGTCTAAAACAAAAATGTCCGTACCTCAAACCCGGGGTGCTTCTACCCGCTCGGATTTTATTTATTTTGATTGACGCCCCTTGGATGCAGCTCAGCGCCGCAGACACCCTCAAAATCTGTCCCCCCTTTAAAGAGAAACACCGAGAAAAATGTTTTAAATAATTAACGACAACTACTACATTTAGTTCTTGCGATGCCATTTTAACATATTAAATATTGAAACTTTAATAGGAGATATTAAACAAAAAAGCCTCGAAAATGAATACTCACCCCTTCCATTACACTTCCGTCCATTTCGAACGTAGTTGCGGCCATTTTCGCGAAAAGCGAGAAATTGTTACGATGTATCAAAGTGCGCGTGATGAGCGACGCGCGTGTGGGAATAAAAACAGAGACAGAGCGCGCGACTTTCACACTGTATGAAAGTTAATATAAACCGGCAAATGACCACAAACAATGCCGCGATAAACACGAACTTCTCAACAAAAGCTGTGGAACAAGGGAACAGTCCTTTAGAACTGAAATAAGAACTAAACTTGATGCGCAGTTGGGATGATTCAAATAAATAAAGAATGAGTCGACTTCCCCACAAATTTGATTTCAGCGAATTTCCCGGACACGATCACACTCTCTGGCAACTAGTCTTGCCAGTCACTCTGCTATGGTGGACGAGCTTTGGACATGCGCAGATGAGCGATGTCCGATTCGTGGAGGAATCGTTCTATTAAATCGGATCTTTTTATTGAATTGTATGAATCGGTTCACTACACCGTTTGGTTCATTCTAACGTGACTGAGCGGTTTCGAGTGAACTAATTGATTCATTAAACTGAGAACCGTCTCTTTTGGAACATGTCCGATTCTTAATGAACCAATATCTGATGGATGTGCCGATACAAAGACTTTATATTTATATATATATTAAAGGGAATTTGGTCTATAGCACTAGCAATTTGTCATTAAAATGGTTTTGAAAACCCCTGATTTAACCAATTCGTGCAATAATTTACATTTATTTCTGACACGATATTTTTCATATGCAGAGTTAAAACAGCTTAGTATTGTGGATAATCTGAAATAAAATAAACTTTTAGTACATGGCACCAAAAGAACATCTTTCTTTCTTTCTTTCTTTCTTTCTTTCTTTCTTTCTTTCTTTCTTTCTTTCTTTCTTTCTTTCTTTCTTTTCGTTCTTATCCATATATAATATTATTATTTTTTTATTTTTAACTATTCATTATTTCTATTATTTTATTGAACTGTTCTATTCAAAGTTTGTCTTTTTATCAAAAATATTCTCTGAAATATTTGCCCTTGGCCTAAAAGCTCTCTGATTGGCCAGTGGAGCGGGGCGTGAGTGTGACGTAATTTCCGATTAGACCAAAATCGGTTGGGAAACATGGCGGCCGTCATCACTGTGCGGGCTCCATTCGCTTTTATGAGACGCCTGGTATGTTTTTATCTTACATCTTACACGCATCTTACAGTTGCAATGACTTTTAAAGTCAACACTTGATTTTTAGATGCCGTTTAGGCGCAAATCAGCGTCTGTAAGCGAGTACAAAACTGAAGAGTCAAAGGAACTAGCAGCCTGCAGCTATCAACAGCTGAAGCAGAAGAACTGTGTGGATACTTACCAATGTGTAACGTTAAATGTTTACAGTTCATTAAATGTAAACATGAAACATTAACTCTATATTAATATTAATAGTATTAATATGTATTAAAGTATATGTGTATAGTGTGTCTATACACGCATTACCTGTCAAAAGTGTGGAATAACTCACTTTTTGGAAGAGGTCTCTTAGCAATATATTTATCGCCTCTTTATAATATGTCTCTTTATAGATATGTATTAAATAATTAAATAAATTAATAATTATACACACAGACACTACAGGTCAAAGGTTTGGAATAAAATCGATTTTTTTATGTTTTTGAAAGAAGTTTTGCTCACCAAGGCTGCATTTATTTGATCACAAATACAGTAAAAGCACCAATGTTATTACAATTTAAAAAAAAAATCAGCTTTACCATAGCATGAATAAATTACACTTTAAAATATATTCCAATACAAAACAGTTATTTGAAATTGTAATAATATTTCTCAATTTTGCTGTTTTTACTGTATTTTTGATCAAATAAACGCAGCCTTGGTGAGCAGAAGAGACCATTTTGAATCAGCTTTTTTCGTGGGATAATCGCATGTATGTTTCACATGCCCAAACAAAATTATTAATATAATAATAATTTGAAGCAGTGGATTTAATCATTTGGGCTTTATTGGCATTATTTATCATGCAGCGCCATTGAGATTTAATGTCACAAACATTGAAAAACTGACTGTTTTTGTTCTGTTGTGTATTTCAGGTCTCTTTACGCCTGCACAAGCGCTGCTGCTCGAAGGTCCAGTCGGCTTGCCTTGTATACCGACCCCACTCATATTCCCTCATTGCTGGACAACAGCAGCGGTTCTTTCGGACTAGCTATGGTGAGTTTTAACGTTCGTTATGAACGTATGTGGGTTCCCAATTAGCAAAATGTATTCATAATCCCTTTATGCTGCTTATTGCAGTTGCAGCGAGGCCAGTTATGCCGTTCAAGCTCTCAGATATTGGGGAGGGAATTATGGAGGTCACAGTTAAAGAATGGTAAGTCCTTGTTGTTGTTGTTTTTTATGACACATACAAGTATCTGCCAGTAGAGGTCGCTATTATCTGTCTATCATCATCAGGTATGTTAAAGAGGGCGACAAAGTCTCTCAGTTCGACAGCATCTGTGAAGTCCAGAGTGACAAAGCATCCGTCACCATCACCAGCCGTTATGATGGAATCATACGAAAACTCTACTATGATGTCGATTCCATTGCCCTTGTGGGCACACCTCTCGTTGACATCGAAACGGACGCTGGTCAGGGTAAGTATTGACGGTATTTTTTAAGTGCATGACCTTTGGTATTGAGTTATTTAGTTTTTCATTGGCATTTGCAGTGGAAGGTCCTCAGGAGGATGTGGTGGAGACGCCAGCCGTGTCCCATGAGGAACACACGCACCAGGAGATCAAAGGTCTCAAAACTCAGGCCACCCCTGCCGTCAGACGTTTAGCAATGGAGAATACTGTACGGTTTGGATTTTTCTTGCTCCAAAACCTCACACACACACACACACACACATATATATATATATATATATTCAAAAGACATATTTTAACAAATATAAAAACATTTGTATATAATTTTTCCTTTTGAATATTCTGTTTAACTCAGAAATACATCACATTATGAAAGTAAAATAAAAATAAAAAATATGTATTTGTTTATCTTGCAGGTTAGTTTATTATAATCTAATATTTATTTTTTATTTTACTTCAGCTTTATTTCAATTAATAAAAATATGTTTTAATAATTTTAGTTTTAGTTAACAATACACTGAGTACATCACATAGAATTATATACAAAAATATATATTTGTTTATCTTGCCCCAAAACCACAGCTTTTTTTCATAATATGTGTTTCTGAGTGAAATGTATATGTATATGTATATATATGTATATGTGTATATATATATATATGTATATGTATGTCTGTCTGTATGTGTGTATATATACACAAAACATTTTGACCCCTGATTAGGAAATATTCTGATTAGGAAAGTAAAAATATATTCATGTAAATAAATCAAACCCTGAGGTATAAAAATTAAGTCCCCCCCCCCCCCCCCCCCCCCCAGTTATTTGTTACTGAATAATCAATTTTACCTGGAGCGTTATGGGGTAATTTAAACTATATTTGCAATTAGGATGTTATCAGTAAGTCACAGCGGTACATGCAGAAATCAAACCGAGCATGGCGTCAGCATCGGTGGGGGGTTGACTTTAGCCATTGTCATCAGGGGTCATAAACTCTTCCACGGGATGGGAAGTTGCTAGGCAGTGCAGTAACCCAATAAATCAAGGTCATGAGATGTAACTAGAAAAGTGGCTAGCCTGTCAGTGTCACATAGTTGGAGAAATTAGTGTTGTTACTATGGCCACAAATGGGGGGCAGGGTGAAGTATCAAACAGGAACTACTAAGGATTTTTGAGCCGTTTCTCTGAAACAAAATTAAGGATTTCTGTCTCAAAATCCCCACAGATCAAGCTAAGTGAAGTCGTCGGCACTGGAAAAGACGGGCGCATTCTCAAAGAAGACATCCTGAACTTCATAGCCAGACAGACAGGGGCCATCTTACCCCCATCGCCCTTCCAGGAGATTTGTCCTCCCCCTCCTGCGCCTGTAGCACCTTCAACTCCAGCTGCGAAACCCAGAGAGAAGACGACTCCACCTAGTGTACCTACTCCTGTGATCCCCAAACCTGTATTTACAGGCAAAGACCGCACTGAACCCATAAAAGGTTTGTTTGCTTGCCTGTTTTGATTGGTGGATTGTTTTATTCGCTTAAATATTTAACGATTTTTTATTTATTTTTCAAAGGCTTTCAGAAGGCGATGGTTAGGACAATGTCAGCAGCCCTGAAGATCCCTCACTTCGGTTACAAAGACGAAGTGGATCTGAGCCAGTTGGTCCGGTTGCGCTCCGAGCTGAAGGGCCTGGCTGAGTCACGAGGAGTGAAGCTCAGCTACATGCCGTTCTTCATCAAGGTATGAAAGCGATTTGTGGGGGGGGGACCTCATTCAAACCAGGCTTTGATATCGGTATTTTCTTCCTAAACAGGCAGCGTCTCTCAGTCTCCTCCATTTTCCCATTCTTAACTCGTCTTTGGATGAAAACTGCACAAATATCACCTATAAGGTAATGTTTCCATCTGAATAACGATATTTTGGGTTAAATCGAGGTAGATCATTGACCACTGGTCTTTCCCCTCCAGGCTGCTCATAATATCGGACTGGCGATGGACACCAATCAAGGTCTTCTGGTTCCCAACGTAAAGAACGTACAGATGCTCAGCGTATTCGAACTCGCAGTGGAGCTCAACCGCCTGCAGACGTTGGGATCGTCGGGACAGTTGGGGACTGTCGACCTCACAGGGGGAACGTTCACTCTCTCAAACATTGGATCGGTAAGTTGAGGGTTGCAGGAAGACCTTCGCTCGCTTTTGTAATATAGTGCTAATTCCATAGCTTTGCATGGAAATGACGTTACATTAACTTTGATGTTGATTGCTTCCGGACAGATTGGAGGAACCTACGCAAAGCCGGTCATATTACCGCCAGAGGTTGCTATCGGTGCTCTTGGGAAGATCCAGGTGTGTAAAGTTTCACGCTAAAACTCCAATTTACATACAATTCGGCTTATGTAGTTTGCGAGATTAGGATTAGTGCATATCAAAGCATAATACATTGGAAAACTTTGCGACGTATCCGTCAATATCAGTAACGTTACAATAATGTAGCATGTTTCAATACTGGCGTACTAGTTTGCTACGTCCTTAGGTATGCACTTTTCATACTAGTATTATAACGTATTTTTGTACTTTGTTGACATCTGAAAAATTGCGATTTGCCGTTGGATTCGTTCAAAAATGTTTTGTAACAACTTTTTTAAAAATTTACTTGTTTTTATACACTGTTTGTCTACTATGGAAGCTTGTTTCCACCACAAAATAAAAAAAATCAAAGATTATTGTGACGTTTTGTTGCACAATAAATTCGGACTTATTTTCTCGCAATTGAGTGTTTACATCTCGCAATTCTGACTTTTTCTCTCAGAATTGCGAGATATAAACTTGCAATTGCGAGATTTTATTCTCGCAATTGCAAGGTAATATCTCGAAATCCTGACGACTTTTCTCCGAACAGTTGCGAGTCATAAAGTCCAATTTCTGAGAAAAAATCTGAGAAAAAGTGAGAGAAAAAGTCGCATCTACCTTTTAAAAAAATTAGTCTTCAATGGCGCAAACAAATTTCCGTAGTCTATGGCTCTGTTCCAAAACAAGCGAGTTCCTTAGGTAGGGCAGCATAAGTAGATGTTGCCATCTAAGATATACATAATTTTTGGCCAAGATCCAAGATTGGGCAGAATCACATGAATGCTTGGCCAATTGCGACAAAGTCAGTGGCCGACAAAGCCAATATGATGAATTTATTCACTCGGCCAATCTAGTTGATTTTACAAAAATATGTATGTGCGTTTTGCATTTTAAGGCTTACTACAGTATTGCTCAGTTAGCTTAGCAACATGCTAACATTAAATTGTGAACAGGTCCATTTGTATGTGTGTATATATATATATATATATATATATATAGAGAAAGAGAGAGAGAGAGGGGGAGAGAGAGAGAGAGGGGGAGAGAGAGAGAGAGAGCACGTTTGTATGCTTGCCTAAGCAAGCAGCAAACTAGATTTAAGAACGGAGCCTGATTTTAAAGTGACGTTATTTTTTTCGTTCTCCTCAGGTGCTGCCCCGGTTCAACCACAAGGACGAGGTAGTGAAAGCACACATCATGAACGTGAGCTGGTCCGCCGACCACCGAATCATCGACGGAGCCACCATGTGTCGTTTCTCCAACATGTGGAGATCGTACCTGGAAAACCCCGCCACCATGGTCCTGGATCTAAAATAGAAAGCACATTTGTTTCCAAGCATATCTAGACATATGACTCCGTATCCCGACACTAAAGGTTTTTTCGTTACTGGGGCACTGAGCTATTTGAGCCATTGGTCGCTATCATGACTGTTGCACATAAAGAACATTTCAACAATGTCATGAAGCTCATAGCTAACTGGTATTTTGTTGTTTCTCTTGTGATTCTCTCCTCTTGTTGCCTTACTGACTAAAGATGTTACATCTACCAGAACGTATTGTTGAATGTTAGAGAATATGAACTTAATGTAGCAATATGAAAACTCACCCATGATGTTTTTTTGTAAATTAACTTTCTATATACTGTAAAGCCTCCAATGGTGTTGCACAGGGGTTTTTAATATCAGCGATAACAGTAGTGATTATTTGTTAGTGGGTAACATCTCTAAAAATTAATAATCTCATGAAAATGTCACCTCAAAATCAAAAGAAATTGTGTCATTTTAAAATATTGCTGTTCCTAAAAATTGACTTTTCTTGAAGCAAAATATAATTTCTTGTCTAGGACATGTTCTTGATTCATGTTTTTTTCACTGCTGCTTTTCTTTCCAGTCATTGTTTTTAAAGGAACACTCCACCGTTTTTTGAAATGGGGCTTATTCACCTTCTTTCCTACATTTAGATAGGTGGACAAATGCATTTTTGTCTCAGTGCATGCATTGTTTTAGTTTGACAGGGTTGGCGCTAGCTTAGCTTAGCATAATGAATGGAATCCTTTGTTGCCAGCTAGCATGTCCTGAGTAAAAGTGATATAAAAAAATATAAAAAAACACCTAATTACTTCTTGTGGCCAGCGTATTCACAGCAAGTACAAATAGCGATGCAGATTAACACTAGGTGATTTCCTATGCAGATATTGACTTGGGACTATATTAGGGGGAAGCACAGGCGAAGCACTGCTACTTGGGGGCAGAGATATCATGCCCAAGTACCAGTGCTTCGCCTGTGCTTCCCCCTAATATAGTCCTTAATATATAAGTCAATATCTGCCTAGGAAATCGCCTAGTGTTAATCTGCATCGCTATTTGTACTCGTGAATACGCAGGCCACAAGAAGTAATTAGGTGGGGTTTTTTTATTTTTTATATCACTTTTACTCAGGACATGCTAGCTGGCAACAAAGGATTCCATTCATTATGCTAAGCTAAGCTAGCGCCGACCCTGTCAAACTAAAACAATGCATGCACTGAGACAAAAATGCATTTGCCCACCTATCTAAATGTAGGAAAGAAGGTGAATAAGCCCTGTTTCAAAAAACGGTGGAGTGTTCCTTTAAAGGACAATGGAAGTATATGTGATTCAAACTATAGCTGTGGGGAATCTGTACTGATACGTCCTCTCATCTTCTCTGGTGTGACGATTCTTGTTGGAGCATAATGTTCTGCCACTCACGAGTAATGGGAGTTTCCTTGAGAGATCATTGTGAAAGTGTGAATTTCAAAGGAAAGTGTTTTAATAAATTATACGTTTGAGAAACTTTATATACACTCAGTATTTTATTATTCCATCTCATACACAGTGAACTCCAGGAGCCAGAATGAGCACAGCAAGTAAATCTTGTAGGATTTATGATCGTTAGACAAGTCAAACAGTGTATATCAGTAGGGGGCGGAGCCTGTGTCTCATTCTCAGCTCACAGTTTAAAGCCCAACACAAACTAAATAGAGTTTTAAGCTGAGCATCTGTTACTGAAGGAACATGCAAGTAAGGCTTTTATACATATCTGAAAGATTTTCTTAGATATCTTAAACATAAGTTTAATGTAACAAGATGAATTGTATTCTAGGTTTACTATAATACTAAAACTGATCAAAGAATACATTAAATGTAACTTACAATTATATTAGTTTTGGTGCAAATTCATTTGTAGAAAAACCTTAATTTAATCTGAATTATTTGATTTTAAGCGATCAATACTAGTAGATACATTAGAAGTTAGTGTTAGCAAAATAAGAACATAAATATTGGAAACATTAGTATAAAAAATATCAATTTAGCATGTTATTTTTTATTATTTTAATTTAAAAGAATCTAAAATCATATGGTATTTATTACTAAAATCAATTAAATTAATAAAATGTATTATTCTGTAATATGCATGTTTGTTTTTTAAGAAAATAATACTATTATTCAGCAAGGGTGCATTAAATTATTTAAAAGCGACAGTAAAGATATTTATAATTTTAGAAAATATTTATATTTCATATATATATATATATATATATATATATATATATATATTATAATTATGCTGAAAATACAGCATTGATCATCTGAACAAATTACATTTTAAAATATATTAAAATAGAAAACGGTTATTTAAAATTATAATAATATTTTCGAACAAATCAATAAAAGCATAAGAAAAAAAGACAGAAAGTTGATTTTAACAAATATACTCTGTATATTGTGTACCTTTTCATATGATAAATGACAGTAACAATGTTTTTATATCCAATTACAAAAGAAAGAGGAGAAACCGTGGAAGGGACCCCAGGAGAAAAGCAAAAGCACCCACAGAAGGAAAACATCCAAGGAAAACCCTCAATCATCACTGATCCCCATCCAGAGGAGGCGCGGCTTAACCTGGACGATGAAGAAGGAACCGAGAAACCAAAAGTTACCATCAGACAGAGATGAGCAGCTCATCCACTACCAGACCACCCCAGAGAGACGCTTCTCCACTGACCGAGCACGTGAAATAATCAAACGCATTGTTGATGAAAGACTCGAGACTGTGGAGTACAGCTGCGCATGCGCGGTCATCTCCAGGGAACTGTCTGACTGCATTAAAACGGCTGTAAAGAAGCTGCTGTATGATCGATATAAGCTGGTGTGTTATGTGGCCATCGGGCAGCTGAAGGACTCGACGGTGAACTGCTCCAGTAGAGCCGTCTGGAGTCCCTCTGCGGACACATTCACTGAATATATCTTTAAAAACAGATCCTTATTTGCGCTTTGCGTTTTGTTTGCAGTGTATAAAGAGTAGGCTAGCATAATTATTCATATGTCACTTGCTGTCAAATCGATTAATCGCATCTAACATATGTGTACACACGCACGCACGCACGCACACACACACACTCACACACACTCACACACACACATAGAGCCTTTTGTATGTGTATACCGGTATAGCCTATATACCTGTATATTATACAGTAGGCTACACATACAAACACAGTTTACGAACTTTTATCGTGATAACTCAATCTGACAGCATCTATACAGGTCTATATAGCCTATTTCATTACTCCAGTCTTCAGTGTCACATGATCCTTCAGAAATCATTCTGCTTATTTGGTGCTCAAGAAACACTTATTGGCAATGTCGAAAACAGCTGTGCTTATATTTTAGTGGAAACTTTAGGATTATTTGATAGAAAGTCAAACAGAAAATGTATTTAGATTTTCTCTTATAAATGCCTTCACTTTTCATCAATTTAATGCATACTTGCTGAATAATTTCTGCATACTTGCTGAATAATTTCTGCATACTTGCTGAATAATTGCTGCACATTTGACCCCAAATGTGCATATTAAAGATCAAATAATCTTTTATTATTTAATTTCATTGATTTTAGTAATAAGACCAGATGATGTCCAATTATTCTGTTAATTTAAAATAATAATAACATGTTAAATCAAGATTTTTGGAATTAATTCTGCCAGTATTTATGTCTCGCGTTGCTAATACTATCTGCTAATGTTGGCTAAATATGTTAAATATATTTTAAAAAATGTATAAACATAAAGTAAATAAAATTGTTGTTTGCCATTGTTTTTTTTATATAGGCTATACTTTCTCTGTTAAAAATAGTATAGAAAAGGCACAATTTGTTGTCAAATACTTGCAAAACAGTGTGTTTGACTGCAAAAAAAACAGGATGAATATTTCACATTTATGGTGTGCTAACTGCATGATATACTCAGGAAATTAAAATATTTTAACTATAACATTAAAAATGTTCTACAAGCAGCAATCATAATTTGCAAATATATGGCCTATACCTATATCAGCGTTGTTTTGAAACATTGATAATCAGGTTAATGTTGCTATTCTTGAAAGCACGTCTGGTGCAAGCAAAGTATGTAAAAGCGGACAGCTGCTCTTGTGCCAACTTTAACATGTGACCACGCTATTCCCAGTGTTGTCTCCAGTTAAATATAGACACTGGCCAGAGTTACGCTTCAAGAGGGAAGACCATGACAATCACAGAGGGATAATTACTTCAAAATCAATTCTTTCAACACAGATCACACTTATTGGAATTGTCAGAGGACTTATTCTATTGATGCAGCATTGGGAACTAAACTTCTGCATATCAAATGGACGCTAACTTGGTACAAACATGGTATATAGGAGCTGGAAGGACAATATGACCCAATGAGAGTGGTAAGCACTACACTTTAGTTTCTCAAAGTTGCTTTAATGTCAGTCACAGCTTATGATATCCACCGTACTTATTCAAATGTGTCCTATCATATTAAACTCAAATGTTAATAGTTTTGCAGTGCATACACTTTTTCTGGCCAGTAAAATGGCTTATCTGCTGCCATAGGCTAGCAAAATGTGTGTATGAAGTGATATTTGGGGCTCTGTATCATCATGACGGGGCTCACAGTGTGCTGTGGGACAGTGAACTCCATCAAGTCTCTGTGGGAAACCCGAATAAAGAAAAGCAAAGATGAACTGAAGAAGGAGATCGAACAGAGAGACAGGAGAGCAGTGGGTAGGTACGTGCACTACTGTCAAGTATCTCATGGGAATCATAATGGTTCTTAGTAGGTCATGACCTAAAAAAGGGTTGCAGGTCTCTAAATACAAATAATAACCATAAAATCATGAATAGTTAGGATAACAAAATACTTTTAATCATCAAAGGCCAAGTGTACAATCGAACTCTATGGTTCTCCTGTTACTTGGTAGAAGCTAGTCAAATTAGGCAGATGACAAGTTGGCAACATGACATGACCTTATTCTCAAAGACCATGAGCTAAACTATGCAAGGTAAAAGATACATACATTAAATGTGATTTTCGGGTTTGGCACTGCGTTGGGTCAATGTCGACACTATGTCCAATGTAAAATCTGGGTCCTGAAGCAAAAACAGTTGAGAACCACTTCACAGTCTGTGCTTTTGTCTATCCCAAAACTGCAATTAACATTGAATTAGTATAAAGAACATTTTTTAATAGTTTAAAATCTTTGGCATAGGTTAACAGGTGCCTGGGAGGATCGTATCACTTTGGCCAAGCTAAAGGAAAAAGTTGTGACTGAGGAAGGACGCGTCATCCTTCGGATTGAAAAGGAGGAGTGGAAGGTAAGGCTCTTTGTGATTTGTTCTTTGTGAGTTTGAGCTCACTATCATATTAGAAGTCAGTAAACAATGCTGTTATCTAGAGAGTGATGGGTGATTTAAGGCATATAAATCATATAATGGGTGATTTAATAGGACTTGTCCCAAAAGGGCGGACAAAGGACTTGTGTCTTATGGCGGGGTGGGGTTGTCACAGGGGTGTCATATCCTGCTCCTGGAGGGTCACATTATTGCAGTGCAGAGGTTGCCTTCAATCTGCTTAGAGGTTTCTAGTAATCCTGAAGACATTGAATAGTTGGTTCAGGTGTTTAAGGTTGGAGCTGCCAGTAGTGGACTGCAAGGTCTAAGGGTGCGGTTTGGGACAGGACTTTGGGCAAGGGTGCCAAATCCTGCTTCTGGAGGGCCAAGCTCCTGCAGAGTTTAGCTTCAACCTGCCATCAACATAAGTTCACATGTTGACCACATGATGTCTCCACTACACAAAGAGAGCATTTTGTGTTTTTGTGTCAATTATAGCAAAACATAAAAATATCAAAATGCTGCCATTTGCTTTAAAAACAGCTGACGAAAAGCAAATGTTATAGTTGATGTCTAATGTTAAAGTTTATTACATTTGATATAAGGTATCTCAACGCTATGCTCATTAGAAGCAGGACTTGCCGCCATCGTAGAAGTGACATCAAATGACTCGCCTCGCTGAGGTTAGGGTTGATCAATCTGCCCTGAGATCACAGGTCGAATGTCCTACTTCGAGTGGCATTACAAGACATTTTTGAGGTGGGAAAAATCTAAATTCCAAGCTGTCTGGAATGCAGCATAAACTCTACAGGATAATGACTCTCAAGGAGCAGGACTTAGGAGATGGGCCTCACTGCAGAACATGAAATCCAGATCCAGTTGGATCTGGATCCGACTCCTCCTACCTTACATATACCTAAACCCACCCATCTCCACCCCCTGATCCCTAAACCCACCCATCTCCACCCCCTGATCCCTAAACCCACCCCTGAACCTACCAATCTCCACCCCTAGGTCTGGATCCAACTCCGCCCCTGGATCTCGTGTACTGCATTGAGGTGCTACTGGGACTTAGGGCAAAGATTCTGATAGAGTTAATAATTTGAAATGGTCAAGGACAATACTACTGCCCAGATATTTGCAGATAAATAACATCTTCAGTTAAACAAAAAATGGATTGATTGTTTGGTTCTCACTCTTGGAACCTTGACCCTTTCTGTAGACTCTTCCTCCAGCTCTGGTCCAACTCTCCCAGATTCAAGAATGGCAGTTACACCAAACAGGACTTCAAAGAATCCCACGGTTCATCTCGAGCTTTGAGAGTCTCATAGTCTTGGACTTATCTCGTAATTCAGTCACGGAGATTCCCAGAGAGATTGGTCAGTAAAAAAAAATAGGTGGAATCTGAACTTTGATGAATTTCTTTAGTTAAAGTAACTCTCAGATATGCTCTTATAACCAACAGGCAAACTAACTCGGTTAAGAGAGCTGTTGTTGAACTATAACAGAGTGAGCTACGTACCAGAAGAAATTGGTTGTTGTGAAAATCTGGAGAAACTGGAACTTTCAATGAATAGAGATCTGGATGAGCTGCCCACCCAGGTATTAATAACACTGAATGCCTATATATACACAGCATATTTTGTCTATATATCCCTAAATAAACCCATCACCTGTTTTTACTTTAATCTGAATTTCCTTAGCTTAGCAATCTTAAGAAGCTGTATCACTTGGACCTCTCCATGAACCACTTCACCACTATTCCAGATTGCGTGGTCAACCTTCCTTCTCTTGAGTGGCTAGACATGGGCAGCAACATTTTGGAGAATTTGCCAGACGATATTCACAGGTAAAATACTATTTGGTCCATCAATGACTAATAAAACCAAGACTTTGTAATGGATCTGATGACCTTTATGTCACATTTTAATTCTAGAATGGAGAAACTTCACACCCTGTGGCTCCCAAGAAATGAACTAGAGTACCTGCCAGACAACATCTGTCGCATGCAAAGCCTGGACACACTAGTTCTGAGCAAAAATAAACTACGAGACATTCCTCGGCTTATGGAGGGCATGAATAACCTCAGGTAAGCACAAATATTTTGCTTAATTTGTAGAACGTGATTGGAAACCAATAAAAAGCTTCACAAAAGCAAAACAGTGATTCCATAGGAACGACTAAAGCCCTGAACATATATCACGCAAATATGTCAATGCAAATTCTTTGAGGACTGAATTGTAATGCATTGGCGATGCATTCGTGTCTGCATATTTACAAATTATTATGAACAATAAAATGCTCATTCTGCAGGTTTGTGAATTTCCGAGACAATCCTTTGACGTATGAGGTCACCCTTCCTGATTTAAAAGAGGATGTAGACGAGGAAGAGAATGACAGGGAGATGTTTGGTCGCGAGTTCATGCACTACTACATCCAAGAAGCCCGTAAAAGAGGTTATGCCATACTCAATATGTATTGTGTGCAAAACGTGTAGCAGAACTTTATTATAAAATATTACATAAATAAAACAGAACTGGAATTAAAGCCTTTAGAGCCTCTTAATGACCAACTTTTGCGTTACATGTCTATTGCAGGATCGCAAACTTTCATGTCACTGCTAAATGTGACGCTGGACGGCGTGTCAGAGACAGCATCATCTTTGTGACTTGCATGCTGGCTTCTGTCTGCTCATCTGCCTTTTGGACTGATCTTCCGGTCCATCATGTCAAGTATTGTCCCCCCAAGTCCTGTGAAGAGCGCTTCTTTCTTTTAAATGTTTTGTTGCCTGTAATTTGTTGGAGTTGCTTCTTCCTGCTAGTATGTCATAAGTAATGTTTGTGGATGAACTAAAATAAAAAAATCCATAAACATTGATAAAATAAAATGAAGAATATGTTTCCTGCACTTTTGCTTGTTTGTCTTAAGAAAGCTGTTTAGATTCATGTCTATTCTGATTGGCTGTGGGAATGGCAGTTAGTAACACATTCTCCAATGACACATCTCTGCTTGTGTAGTATCTCAGACTGGTTTTAAAGCCTTTTTGCTGGAGATAATGCACTCTTCCGTGGTCAATCAGGTGCTTACAAAGCCGCCCGATCTGTTCCCGATCTTCAACTGACAACAAACTGCAAGAAAGAACGTTTACAAATGAAATCAAGAACTTAACATAATACTTATTGGTCGATCAGCAGAAAGCTCACCCGTTAAGGGTATCTGGTACCGCTTCCTCACTCATCTCATGTTCTTCCTCTTCGCCTGTTTTTTCTGTTATCTTGGAGCTGAATTTTCTCATCCCGCAAGTGGCCCAGCTCGACATGCGCTGGAAAGCAGCAAACTCTTCTGGTCCAAGACCTTTCTGCCTGAAGAACTCTTTTCCCACGTAGTGTCTCCAGTCGCAACGGTGGTGGCAACAAAGAGCGATGGCCAGTCCTGACACTATGAGCTCTTCACCAGTTTCCCTGCCTTCGGTTGAGGGAACCGGCTTCATATTATCACCAGCACCCTCCGTATGATTAAGTTTTACACGCTTGGTCGGAGGGTCATCATTGTCAATGCAGTTGTGCTCAAATAAACACCGAAGGGCCAGATCTGTGGAGATAAGTTGATACTACATCAATCTTGCAGGACTGATCCCATGATAATATTTATGAAGTTTATTGAATTCTAGTCTACCAGTTGCTGCACCACAGAGGTGCTTCCCAACACCAATAACAGGAAGTCGCTTTTCTCTCAGGAGAGGAACTTTCCCTGAAATTAAATATTATTAATGAGAAGATCAAAGAAAATCTCAGAAATATGTATATTATAATATATTAACACCATAAGGAACTGTTTGAGAAGCTTACTCACGTAAATCAAGGTGCTGAATATCAACCTGAAGCCTATCAAAAGTCGAGTCTGCATTTTTGTGCTTGCCATCTACCTTAAAAACACATCAAATTCAAATGTAACCTCACTTTCGAGCAGAAAGAACAATATTTTTCTGTATTTGAGGAAAGGATAGCTTCATGCAAAAGACACCACACCTTAAAGCGAGTACTGGACCTTTCCACAAGTAAAAAATGGACATTTTCAGCTGCTTTAAGAGCAATGTGAATCCAATGGGACAGTTTTCCCTTCCCTGCCCCAAATTCTATGTAGCATCTGTTTGGGCTGAGCAGTTCCAAAACCTCCATGTTTCCAAGAATAGAGGCCTGTGAAATTAGATATGAATATGAACACTGCTTGAAAATAAAGACCATTTATACAGAGCAACTTGAGCAAGGATGGGCAACTTCAGTCCTGGACAGGCCACTGTCCATAAATCACCCCTTTTCTTATGTTCTTCCCTCCATCTCGTTCACTCGGATGTACGTCACTGCTTACATTGCAAAAGTGCCCACTACTGTCCAAACCCTTGCAATGCATTTAAATGGAACGCCCAAAGCCTTTGATCACTTTGAATCCGAGTAGACTTGCTCCCTCTGTCAAAATCGAGGCCCTCCAGGACTGACGTTGCCCACTGTTGATATGTATAGTTTGTCAGTTCTGGAATGCTTTACCTGTTGCTTGAGGTGTTTAAAAGCAGAATCTCCATTCTTTGGGTCATTTAAAGGCTCATATAGAGCAGAATGTGAGAGCGTTTTTTCCACGAGTTTGGCATTTAGACCTGAGGAAAACAGATTAGAATCCCTTTACATTAAAATGACATTAAACTCTCTAACATCAAAGCCACCAATTCTTATTTTCCATATTTGTTCATTATGTATTTTGGTATCTAATTAACGAGTAACATAAACAGATTTAGTAGTCATGTGATAAAACCTAAATGACAGCTGCATACCTTGTAATGCAGTTTTGAGTTTCACTATCAACTCATCCAGTTCCTCTTTGGATCGATCAGCAATGGATATCTGCATTAACACATCATTATTAAGCCCATATCTTCTTTAAAGCCATGTCATTTTGATCTATGCTCAAATAGGCAGTATGATCACCTCTTCTATGGATTCATCTTCATTTTCACACCCAGCATTGATGTCCTTCACATAATAAATCTAATATATATATCAAACATAGCAGTCATTAGCACAAGAACTGTGAAATCCAAGAAAAGGTAAGAAAAATTAACATATTGAGAGATAAGAGTTGGTGGAGTTATTCATACGTACAGGTTTTGGTTTCTCCTTGGAGTTACATTTCTTCAGGTGTTTAGCCAAATTGTCTTCAAATACAGTGCTGTTTAAAACAGGAGAGATGGTTTTTGAACATAACATAAAAGTTCTACACATCTACCATTGTCCGGGATATGGGACAAAACTCTACCTGCTATGTTTGTCAATATTCATATTAAATATTTTATTAAATAATTGTATTTAATTTCTAACTGGCTGTAATACTTCTGTATGCATAAATCTGAAACTCTGGAATGATTTCTTTGGTTCAGTTTGGACTGAACTATACTTAAACGTTTATATTTCTAACCACAGAAACCTCTCCAAACTTTTTAGAAGAGTTAAAGTCTTACTGTTTGGGGTCCAAAGGACAGGGGATTCGTTTTTTCTCACTCTCTTCGCCCTATATGAAAATGACATCAAAGTTTATGCAAACAGTTACTTATTTGATCAACTAGTTTTAATGGGGGCAAGGTATGAAGAAGCGCATCCATTCAGAGCAGGATCACATGGACATTATAACGTACAGCATTTGCATGTTCCCCGCAGAAGGTTTTCCCACTCCCAACAATCATCTTGCAGTATCGTTTCTTTTTTACTACATAAAAAGCACATCGTCCAGGTAAAGGCGCTGACACGCCGTCCGCTGTGGATCCCTCCATAGTATGACTACTAACTTCCGCAAGACATTTTAAAATAAGAGACATGAACGACAGAGATGAGTAATAAACGTTTAAAATGTATGTCTCTGAAATTTAATTTAATTTAATTATTCGTATATTTATTACTTTTTTGTTGTTGTTGTTGTTGTCATTATTATTATTATTAGTTGTAGTAGTTGAAGACTTTTATTAAATCTGTTTACTGTTTTTATCGAAACCGGAAGTGCATCGTCATCATGTGTTTTGTCAGTCAGCTGTTCATTCATATACTGCTGATGATACTGCCCGTGTGATGTTGTGTGTTTGCGTTCATTTCGCGAGCGTCGGCACGCGCACATTCTGTGTGTAGTTGCACAACAGATTGTAAAGATGTTTGTTGAAGATGCTTGTAAAGAACTTTGCACTATTAGGCAAGAACCACATGTGTGAGTTACACAAACAGGAAGCGTGCATCACATGCTTTGTCAAATCTATCAATGATGAAGCACAATTTATGAAAGTCTTTTTTTTAATGTTACGTTACTTATTTTTTTATTCCGGAGTGACTCTGGATTAGGGATGTTAGCGTGCCTCGAACCTCAAGTCATGCGTTAACATTCAAAAACAGGCAAGTCTCCTTTATATCTATTTTTTAAGGAAGATATTTGCACATATGTAAATATATTTATAATAAAATTCTAATAAGTTACATTTAAAATGTTTAGAAAGTGGTTGACTTATCAAAGAATGTTAATTAATATATATAATATGTTTCTGCTTTGCATCTCCGACTGTTTTTGACCGAAGCTCATGGCCAAATTCTAATTCTTTCAGTGAAGTGATAAACCCACATCCTGCTGACAACATCTGACAAGTCTATAAAAACGGGTTTCGAGGCTTTTTTAAAATGGTTGCCTAGTTTTATCGTTTTAAGTCGTTTTAAGTTTAGTTTGGCTCGTAAATATACTACATGTGTCCTTTAGGCTACTGACCTACATTAGTCTGCTGAAAACAAAGAAAGCTTTATGAATTACCAAACGCTTATCGCGTTAAAAGTGGCGTTGTTAATCTGCATACCAAGACATTTTTCTTTCTTTGGCTGGTTCACTGGCTGTTGAACGTCGACGTCTGAACCCTGAAAGCCTGATTTATGGATTAGTATGACAAATCTATTTATTTTTTTGATAGTTTATTGATAAAAAAATACATTTGCATATGTTTTTGTTTAGTATCATATAGTATGCTTGATATAGGATGATATAGATAGATGAATATCATGCTCATACTTAGGCTATGGAAGCTTGTTTCTGCCACTGAATAAAAATAAAATAAAATAAAAAAGGCAACTGACATTTTATCCCACAATCCAGACTTTTTTCCCCTCAAATTGAGAGTTTTCACTTTCTCGCAAGACACCTGACAGGACCTGAACTATGGAAGCTGTATATTAAATGTGCTTTATAAATAATCCTAACTTGCATACTTGCATAAAATAAATATAAAAATCATTTTTCACTCTATCTTCTAATAATGTGTGTAGTTTTTATTGTGGGTGCAAAAATGGGTAACACTTTTTTCTACAGTGTCATTGTTATACATGTTACTGAAGTAATAACTATAAATGATGCATAATTACATGCAACTAACCATAAGCCAAACCCTCATCCTCATCCTAACCCTATAGTAAGTACATATAGTTAATTATTATTACTCAGTACTTAAATGTATAATTACTCTGTAACCGTGTAACCCAAAAACATATAATGCAATACAATACAATGATGACTGAGAGATAATCAACCAAACATTCCTCAAAAGCCTGAACTTCATGTCGGCTCTATTTTTAATGAAAATTCCTGCGTGTCGAAGCAGCGTCATGTGCTTGTTATCTTAACTAAACAAGGAAATAATTTAAAAGAATTTGCCCTCATAATTATCAATGACAATGGATTTCACAACATCTTGAAGCATCGAATGACTTTCTGATTGTTCCAGATAAAATTCCTCGCAGGCCTGCTCTTCTTCACACTTACTGTCTCAGGTTTATGATTTGTAATGTTGTTGTTTTTTTGGTAAAGCCATGGAGGAGCTGGACCCGGAGGAGCAGTTCCTCAGGGATGCCAGGAACGGGAACCTAGAAGGTATCCAGAGGCTATTGATGTCCAAGATAAAGGAGGAGGCCAAGATCGACATCAACTGCAAGGGTAGGACGCGTCATTTGACCGTTCATATCTCTCTAGATATTTTTGAGCACTTCTAATGGCTCTTTGCTTTGTGTCAGGCAAGAGCAAAGCAAATCATGGCTGGACGCCTCTTCATCTGGCCAGTTACTTTGGACATAAGGATGTTGTTGAGGCATTACTGAAGGTATCGATCATCTCAGGCTTTTGATATAACACACATTCTATGTATGATATATGTGTATGTGTATTATGAGAAGAATGGCTTTGCGGGAGTTTCTGATTTGAGCTCATCTGTGTTTCCTACAGGCTGGAGCAGATGCCAACTTGCCAAATAATGTCGGAGACACGGCCCTCCATAAAGCAGCATTCACAGGGAGGAAAGTACGTATACTTCTATAATATATCATAATGCACTGAGAATATGGATATAAGCTAGAGCTAAGAGTGATAATCGGTTATTTGATAGATAGAAATATAGAAAGAAAGAAAGAAAGAAAGAAAGAAAATAACACCCAACATTGGAATTCAAAGGTAAAGTAATTTTAGTGTATGTTTCTGGATAATTATAAACATTTTACTGTCTTATATATATATATATATATATATATATATATATATATATATATATATATATATTTATATAAATGTGTAGCTTAACAATTAGACTGTCCAAAACAAAGATAGTAATGCATTTGCATCCTTTCAGATCAAAAAACAACTTGGCATAAACTAATGAAATAAACAACAACAGTATTTATAAAAAACATATTGTTATTTATTATACATTTTATAATTAGTTAATAATAATAATTGTATTAATATGTATTAATAATATTACAATTGATTAATATTAATATTATTATGCAGTTAGTGATATTCCAATTATTAATATTTATAGTAATTAATTCATAATAATTAAGTTTTTATTGACTTGACAAAACAAATTGGCATAAATACGACAACAACAATGGTAAAATAATTTATTATTATATGTTTTTATTGTTATACATATTCTTATTGACTTATTTAATTATTAATAATATTATAATGTATTATTAATATTATTATGCAATTAGTAATATTATAATTATTAAGAAAATACTCATAATAAGCACCATATTTTTATTGACTTATTGACAAAACCACTTGGCATAAACATGACAACAGCAATGGTAATAATAATTATTATTATTATTAAAGCAATTTTAAATTGTATAATTACAATATTACAATAATACAAATGTTATTGTTATTCATTGTTTATTATTATTATGCAATTAGTAATATTATAATTATTAATAAAATACAAATTATTAATATTATGTTTTATTTATAATTTATTAATAATATTATTTTATTATTATGCAATTCGAAATATTACAATTATTAATAAAATACTCTTAATGAATATTATGTTTTTATTGACATTTATTGACAAAAGAACTTGGCATAAATATGACAACAACAATTGTAATAAAACAAATTAAAACAAATAATAATAATTATTATACATTCTATAATTACAATGATAATAATAATAATAACATTACTATTATCATCATATAATTAGTAATATGTTAATTGTTAATAAAATATTCATAATTAATTTGATGTTTTTAACCGACATAACTATTTACCTGAATGCTGAATACAGATTGTCTGCAGCACGCCGAACACTGATTGGACTCTGAATACTAACCGAATGCTGATTTTGCGTTTAGGAGGTTGTAATGTTGCTTCTCCAGCATGACGCTTGTCCTTCTGTCATCAATGGGACGGCGCAGATACCTAAAGATGTTACCCAGAGCGCTGAGATCAAAAGCATGTTGGAGGGTAAGCGTGCTGAAATTGCATGAAAATGTCCCTCTACTAAATGTACCGAAGGTGCTTTGGATCAAATCTGCTGAGTGATTACTTTTGCCACTAGATTATTACTGATACTTTTTTACCAACTAGCTGCGGAGAGGACTGAAGAGAGGAAACTGGAGGAGCAGCTGCTGGAGGCGGCGCGGGAAGGAACCATATCTACCCTCGCTAGACTGGTAACCTTTGCCTAACCATTTTAAAGACGTCTACATCATGTAGCATTGTTTAAACGTTGATGATGACTCTCTTGTTACTCGCGTAGCTAAACATGAAGAAACCCCCGGACATAAACTGCACGGACCTGCTGGGAAACACGCCGCTGCACTGCGCCGCTTACAGGGGTCAGAAACAGTGTGCCATCAAACTCCTGCAGCACAAGGCCAACCCTAACGTCAAGAACAAAAACGGTACCCAGCGCCAACTTATTAATCTTGTAGCATCATGTGTTAAAAGTCAATATACACTCACCTAAAGGATTATTAGGAACACCTGATCAATTTCTCATTAATGCAATTATCTAATCAACCAATCACATGGCAGTTGCTTCAATGCATTTAGGGGTGTGGTCCTGGTCAAGACAATCTCTTGAACTCCAAACTGAATGTCAGAATGGGAAAGAAAGGTGATTTAAGCAATTTTGAGCCTGGCATGGTTGTTGGTGCCAGACGGGCCGGTCTGAGTATTTCACAATCTGCTCAGTTGCTGGGATTTTCACGCACAACCATTTCTAGGGTTTACAAAGAATGGTGTGAAAAGGGAAAAACATCCAGTATGCGGCAGTCCTGTGGGCGAAAATGCCTTGTTGATGCTAGAGGTCAGAGGACAATGGGCCGACTGATTCAAGCTGATAGAAGAGCAACTTTGACTGAAATAACCACTCGTTACAACCGAGGTATGCAGCAAAGCATTTGTGAAGCCACAACACGCACAACCTTGAGGCGGATGGGCTACAACAGCAGAACCCACCGGGTACCACTCATCTCCACTACAAATAGGAAAAAGAGGCTAAAATTTGCACGAGCTCACCAAAATTGGACAGTTGAAGACTGGAAAAATGTTGCCTGGTCTGATGAGTCTCGATTTCTGTTCAGACATTCAGATGGTCGAGTCAGAATTTGGCGTAAACAGAATGAGAACATGAATCCATCATGCCTTGTAACCACTGTGCAGGCTGGTGGTGGTGGTGTAATGGTGTGGGGGATGTTTTCTTGGCACACTTTAGGCCCCTTAGTGCCAATTGGGCATCGTTTAAATGCCACGGCCTACCTGAGCATTGTTTCTGACCATGTCCATCCCTTTATGACCACCATGTACCCATCCTCTGATGGCTACTTCCAGCAGGATAATGCACCATGTCACAAAGCTCGAATCATTTCAGATTGGTTTCTTGAACATGACAATGAGTTCACTGTACTAAAATGGCCCCCACAGTCACCAGATCTCAACCCAATAGAGCATCTTTGGGATGTGGTGGAACGGGAACTTCGTGCCCTGGATGTGCATCCCACAAATCTCCATCAACTGCAAGATGCTATCCTATCAATATGGGCCAACATTTCTAAAGAATGCTTTCAACACCTTGTTGAATCATTGCCACGTAGAATTAAGGCAGTTCTGAAGGCGAAAGGGGGTCAAACACAGTATTAGTATGGTGTTCCTAATAATCCTTTAGGTGAGTGTATGCTCCATTAATGTTCTTATCGTTTCAGTTTTGTAACTGTCATTGTCCAATTTTTTACTCTATCAATTCAGTACATCTACAAATTTATATGAGTCATTAAATATATATATTTTATAAGTGTTTATTGTGGTCGCCCGAAACATGCTGATATTTATTTTTGCATATTTGTTTTCAGATCAGACTGTTTTTGACTTGGCTAATGATGCGGAAATGAAGCAGATCATTGCAGGAAATGTTTTGAAAGTAGGTTCATTTAACTGAACACTTCTGATGTAAGAGTGTCACAAATGTATGCTATATTTTGGTATTAACTTGTGCGGCTTGTTTCAAAAATACCTTGTCCAACACCATATATCATAATATTTAGCATAATTTATGTACAATGTTGTGAATTTGGTTTCGTTTGATCCCACAGGGCGTGACGCGGCATGTTAAAACATTTGAGGGGCCTCTTTGGAAGGTATGCTTTAACAACCTATAGTATATAATTCTTTCTATATTTATTATTCATTCTTTTTGCGTTGTTTATACTGTATTATTTACTCTTTCTGTATTTGCTTATTTATTTTTTCTTATTTATGTTTGTTTGTATATATTTATTTTTTCTGTTATTATTTATTCTTTATGTATTCATTTATTATTTATTTATTCTTTCTGCCTTTTCTGTTATTCATTTATTGTTTATTCCGTATTTTTTATTTATTTATTTTTTCGTATTTATTTTTTTTTTTTTATGTATTAATTTATTCTTTATTTATTCTGTTGTTATTCATTTATTATTTTTATTTATTTATTTTTCTCATATTTATGTACTTATTTTTTTTATATATTTTATTTATTTTTTACTTATTCTTTCTGTTTTTCTTGAATTGATTTTATTGTTTATTTGATTTATTGTTGCAGAGCTCTAGATTCTTTGGCTGGCGCTCCTACTGGGTAGTTCTTCAAGATGGAGTCTTGTCATGGTACCCTAAACAGTGAGTATCTGCCTCTATTTCCAAAATGTAATGCTATTTTAATAGAAATTGTAATATATAATACAATTGAATGATAGCAAAACTGCTGAAATTAAAGACGTATTTTAAGTCGCAGAAAAAAACTGTAATTTTTAATCCTTTTTTTAACTCATCAAGGTCAGATGTAGATTCAAACGCACGTCGGCAAGCTTGCAAACCGCTAACACAAGCACAGTGCATGGTAAGATTAATTTTATGATTTATCATAAGATGCTGATTCATGTTTAATGAGGTTTTGAATGACTTGCAAGACTTTTCTTTGCATCTTTCAGATTAAAGCGAAAGATAACTGCTATTTCACTGTCAAATACTTTGATGACAGCATTCACCATTTCAAAGTGTCACAGAAGAACAACCCCGAAGACACCAGAAAAGTGAGATTCCTTTCTGCTCCTTTGTTTAATCTGCTCTTTTGTTGAATCTAGAGCGGAGAGCATTATGGGAGTTTGTGTGAATGTGTTTTATTTCTCAGAGGTGGCTGGAGGCCATAGAGGAACATTCAGCTTTTAGCACACATTACTGCTCACAGGACCCGGACAGTGAGGAAGAGGAAGACGACGTTGTGTCTGTAAATGAGCTTTCTGACTCACTTCAGGTGAGAAATGTCCTCTGCATATTGTACATACCTAACAATCACATCAGCTGATAAAATGCATGTGACTGCCCTTTCTTCCTCTTCTACGAGGACATGTAGCTGTTCTGAAACCTTGATCTGAAACCTTGATCATATGACAACCTTATCTATAAACTGTAAAAGGTTGTATTTTTTATTTTTTTTATTTTTACAGAAATTATGACAAAGATGACTGGCAGGGAAAACAATATATATATATGTGTGTGTATATATACAGTATATATATATATATATATATATATATATATATATATATATATATATATATATATATAATTATAATTCTTTCTATATTTATTTTTCCGTATTTGCTTATTTATTTTTCCGTATTTATTTTTTCTGTTATTATTCTTTATGTATTCATTTATTATTTATTTTTATTTATTTATTTATTCTTTTAGGTATTCTGTTATTATTCATTTATTCTTTTTCGTATTTATTTATTTATTTCTATTTATTTATTCATACTAATACATTTAAATGAATCAAATTCAATAAATTATTCTGTTTATTTGGTTTTATTTGGACTATATTGAACTATAAATAGATATGATCTCATGCTCATATATTTCTACCGTACCACAAACATTTATTCTGACTTCCCTTTTTCACTCTAACCGCAGGAAGTGGTAAAGCTGACCCATACATTTTCTTACAGTCGTAACCTTTCTCTTCCTTTATCCTTTTTCTAACAATTCTTTTTGTTGTCTTGTTCCTCTTTTGTGTGGCAGCGGGCCGAGTTGTGCCATCAGAGACTGGAGACTGAGCTGTTGGTCCTCCTGTCCATGGTGAAAGAGGATGACCTGGTGGAACGTAAGAGCTTAAATCATCTGCTGCATTTGATTGGCCTCGACCGCATGTGTAGATCTGTATTTTTAAAGCCACAGTGCTCCTTTATATCCTTGCAGGATTGCCTGTGACAGTCGTTCAGAAGTTGAAGGAGGTCTGCGAAGCCTCCAGTGAAACCTGCTCCTCACTGCACCAGTGCCTGGGGCTTTTTTCCAGACAGGAAGGAGTATGTATCTACTGTGTGATTAGTGATTATAACAGTCTTCATATTAGCCATGAAATAGTTTGAAATAATGTGAACAGATGACTTCAACAGAAGCATATACCATTGATTAACAACCTTGGAGCTCACAACAAGTCTATCTTTAAACGTTTATAAATCACCATCAAATTATTTTTGGAAATTTTCCCCCCCAAAAAAAGCAGGTTATAATAAGTGCGTGCTAAAAACTGAGCCACGGCAGAGTGGTGTTTTCGTGATTCTTTTGAGGCTTGGTGCTCACTTGGACTACACTAGTTCGAATTCGGTCTCTTAAACTATTTTACATCCATATTTACTTGTCAAATAAAGATACTAAAACCCCAAAAATAACATTTACTCCAAGCAAAGTTGTTGTTAATGATCACAAATACATCGAAAATATAAAACATGAGCATGGGTGTATCATGTATTCCATGTATGGGGCACGTTAAGGGTTATTCGTCAAGTCTGTTTTTGGCAGGTCACACATGTAAAACGCTAGATTATATTCCTGCATAGTGGATTTCTAAGTGTGTGTGTTTGTCCAGGCACGCAGTTCGAAACTGGAGCATGAGGTGGAGAAGAATAAAATCCTGTCAGAGGCTCTGCAGACGCTGGCCACTGAACATCATGAGCTGGAGCAGTCGCTGGTCAAAGGATCGTCGCCCCGCAGCGTCCGCAGTGAAGACGAGTTCTACGACGCTCTGTCTGGTGCGTACGTTTTAATCTTATGCATAATTTACTTATTACACACTGTAATAACAAATGTCACACATTTATATGTTTTTGGATTACTTGTGTTATTTAAGGCGAGACACGGCAGGCAAAAACATCGTTTTTTTTTTTTTCCACTGGTCAATTTTGAGATTTTGTGATATTTGTCTTCATTAACATGTCTTCTTTCAGACTTGTGGTGAAAAAAAGTCAGAAATACACATTTAGGTCTTTATTTTACTACACTTTGTCTGTTTGCGTCTGTAGATTTCTCATAAATTCAACAAAAGTTGGCGTTCTAAGATCCAAATATGGTGATTTTCCTTTTTATCAGCATCCATTCGTGAAAGTAAAAGGGGGGATTTAACTCTAAATGTGCAATCTCATTGGCTGATATAAATCTTTAAAGCCCGTTTTCTCAAAATGACTTTTCTCTCATACTCCAAGTCCGAAATCTCCACTTCAGGAGCACCTATATACACCAAACTTTCCAGTCTTGTACCTAGTTATATTATGAAGACATTTACAGAGGGATTTGTAAATATATTATTACTAGCCTGATTTATATAACATTTTATTCCGAGAAACATGGCGAAAATCATTTTTTTAAGGCTGTTGACAGTATATTCTGATTTACAGGATAACAAAAGTGGATATCCATAAATCCTTCTGTAATTTGTTCCCCATCTAATATGTGAACACAATGAAAAAATAATTTTGAACCTGGCTTTATCCAATACTCAGATTTCGTTTTTTTTTTATATATATGCAAATTAGTGCATATTTAATTAGATTACAGAATTACAGAAAACTTGTAATACATTTTTTTCTCATCTTAATGTAGGTAATCAACTGGGAAAGTTTCATGGTGATATCTGCTAATTAAAATTTTTACTGTTTCAACTGTTACAGTAACAAGTAAATTTTCAGAATCAGCTTCTTAATCATGAGCCACCTTTCTCAGTGATGTGTCCGGTTATTTCCGGTTCCATTAAATGTCACCTGATCCCCTGCTCAGGTTTCCTCAGAGAGCTTGTTGCTGTCGGCCAGGCATTGTCCCACTGAGCCATGTCTGTTTGTGTTCGGTTGCCACAGATTCGGACACTGAGACCGCGCTGAGCTGTTTTGAGGCGGCCGGCCACTCGTACGAAGACGGAGAGGACTTAAAGTCCGAGCTTTACTGCAGCGTCCCAACTCATCTCGGCGGCAGGATGTCCCAGGAAGACCGTCGTGGAGAGGAAGAGGATGAAGATGAGGTGGCCAGAGTTAATGGAGTGAGGAAACACAGGTAGGAATGCAAAAAAAAAAAAACCCTGCAATTCCAACTCTTTTATGCAAAGTATTTATTGCATAAATATTTAGCAAAATGTTTTTTTTAAGTTCAAAGTTCAAAGTAACTGGACATTTTATATCAAAACAAACTTATACAATTCATATAAAAATAAATGTGATCTTAGACGTAACATTCAGCCCAGTTTGCTTTTTAATGTCACTTTGTTGTTATTTGTCCGGTTTTCTTAGACGCAACTTCTCTGTTTTGTTTTGGTTTGTATCTTGTGGTAAATAATTTAGCGAGCCAAGGCCAGAAGAGGCGCTCATAATGAAACAGTAAAAGATTGATGAGGTAACCGAGTTTAACGCCGTAATTTGAACTTTTAAGGCTCGGCATGTTGACTGATGGCCTGTTGACGGATAGTTGCATCTGATCGTTGAGTATTTTTTATTGGATGTCTCTGGATGCCTCTATTTTATAATATTGTATTTGGAACATTGTTCTAAATATATATACTCACACACACGTTGTAACTGATTTTCTTGTTGTCCATTAAACTTTGATGCATACCCTCTTTTTTAGAGACTTCTCATATTACTCACAATATTTACTTTTTGCTTTAACAAAAATTAACCACACACTACATTTCTTTATTATTACATTTACATTCAGAAGGTACGATATAAAATAGAAGGTTTTGGAGTATCTTGAGCACTCTGAAACTGATCGGGACACTGGACTTGCTTTGCTGAATAAGATATAAAGCTTCCGTTACCTGTCTGATAACACCAGTCTAGACGTTTTCTGTCTGCATGACAACAGTAGTTACCCTGAAAACAGCTAACTAGTCAGTTTTTCATTATTTTAGTGGTTTCTAAATGTAAACGACATTTTTCAGAAGCTGATAAGGCACAGTTCAGTTCCTTTGAATTATTCCACAGGACAAGTTTACCAGCTCCCATGTTCTCCAGAAATGACTTCAGTATCTGGAGCATACTGAGGAAGTGTATTGGGATGGTGAGGTTTTTACTATCATGTAACCTTTAACTTTAAGACAATATCTTTTTCATTCAAAACACTCAAATTAAAGAATTAAGTTTTGATTGATTCCATCTCTCCATCTCTCTTTCAGGAGCTGTCTAAGATCACCATGCCGGTTATTTTTAATGAGCCGCTAAGCTTTTTGCAAAGGCTAACAGAATATATGGAGCACACGTACCTCATCCACCAGGCCAATGCTTTAGACGACTCTATTGAGAGAATGAAGGTGAAAAAAAACAAAAAACAATATACATGACCCTCTATTTGTCTGAAAACACAAGCAAAACCCTTACAGGCCTAACATGCTAAATAACTATGAAATATGACTAATGGTCAATTAATCAGCCAACTTTCAGCCAACAATCTTTGGCCAATTTTCAAATTTTCTCACATAAATATTATTAAAGGGATGGTTCGGAGTAATTTCAACCTAGGGTCCTTTGCACCATGACCTCGAGCCAAACACCCCCCCAGAAGCCTTTTTTCCCCTTGGTCGAACATTATTAAAATTAGAGCTTATTTAGAGATATCAGCCGAATGGCTTAGTGCAGGCGCTAATGGATCCAAGGTTGTATCTCGTAAATTACCCTACTAATAATGCCCAGAATGGTATCAAACTTCTACAGTAGTACAAATAGGTTCTGTACTCATAAAACGATGCATTGGAAAGTTTGTAAGTACATCAGGAGTTTATTTAAATAACACTTGCCTGATGGCTTATGCTACCGCTATCCCGGTCATCGAGGTCACTTCCATGATTTGGGAAAAGCCCGTAAAAGTCCTGGCAGAAAGCGATGCGTAACGACGCCCAGTTCCAGGAATGCACTAATATTTTGTTGGTAGTACCAGTTTGCAACAATTATTAGTTAACACTAAGTTGTCAGAACTTCGGAAAAAATAATAATTCGTCCTTACACTACATCCTTATGCATCGTTTTCTGTCAGGACTTTTACAGGCTTTTCCCAAATCACGGAAGTGACCTCGACGTCCGGGTTAGCTGTAGCATTAGCCATCAGGCAAGTGTTATTTAAATAAACTCCTGATGTACTTACAAACTTTCCAATGCATCGTTTTATGAGTACAGAACCTATTTGTACTACTGTAGAAGTTTGGTACCATTCCGAGCATTATTAGTGGGGTAATTTATGAGATACAACCTTGGATCCATTAGCGCCTGCTCTAAGCCATTCGGCTGATATCTCTAAATAAGCTTTAACTTTAATAATGTTCGACCAAGGGAAAAAAGGCTTCTGTGGGGGTGTTTGGCTCGAGGTCATGGTGCAAAGGACCCTAGGTTGATTTTGTACTAAATATCTTTAAATTTCGCAATAAATTCAAATATTTTCATTTCTATGCTGTGCTATCATAAAATGTCTTAATGTATTAAAACATAGTATATATACTGGTGATCACATACATTGCTCTCAAAATTGACAACACCCATATAGACTAACCCAACCCTAACTAAATTGCCACTGTTATGAACTACTTTACCCTTTTATTGGCCTGTTTAATGCATCTTAAACACATATTTCTTGGATTCAAGGTTTTCAAAGTCCCAAATCTTTAATAGCCACCTGGATGAAATCTAGTCTAACCTATAGATTGTCATCTTATTAACGTGTTTTCTATCCAGTGTGTGGCAGCGTTTGCAGTATCAGCCGTGGCGTCTCAGTGGGAAAGGACGGGTAAACCCTTCAACCCCCTGCTAGGAGAAACATACGAGCTAGTCAGGTGAGAGATTGAATGTTAGTTTATTAGCATTGACGTTAGCATTGCGGTGCAGTCACATTTACCATTGTTCGGTGAATTTTCGCAGACCGAATCAGTCATTTCAATATGAATCCACTCGATCTGGAATTTCACACAGGGATGAAAGATTTCACAAACAATTCAATGTAAATTCGTCACGCTGACCAGCAAAAGTTGTTTGGTTTAAGAGTAACTTGTGTGTGAGCCGTGGTTCATACATTGCTACACTAATGAGAATAGGCAATGGACCCACAAAATTTTGTTAATGTGACCACACTTTTAGCGCAAGCATTTCAAATGTGACTTTTGCTTCTTTTTTTTTTGTGTTAATTTGTTAGCATTCATGTTAGCATTAACATTAGCATTAACATTAGCATTGCAATTGTAACTTTGTGTGTGTGTGAATATCAATATATCAGGGATAATTACCATGTTTTTTCCTCAACCTTCAGGGATGATCTTGGTTTCCGGCTGATATCGGAACAAGTGAGCCACCATCCTCCTGTCAGCGCCTTCCATGCCGAGGGATTGCAGAAGGACTTTGTGTTTCATGGCTCCATCTACCCCAAACTGAAGTTCTGGGGCAAAAGCGTGGAGGCCGAACCTAAGGGCATCATCACTCTAGAACTTCCTAAGTAAGCGTGTGCAATAGAGCTTTACTAATGGCGCTTTTCCATTACCAGTACCAGCTCAACTTGACTCGCCTCGGCTCGCTTTTCGCTCCGTTTTCCATTGCAGATAGTACCTCCACAATAGTACCTGGTCGTCATAGCGACGCCGCAGGAAACTGCCGTGACTTAATCTTTTACACGAGACGCGCGAGACACACCCGCTACCCACACACACAGGACAATGGAGGAAATCGAGTGTATGCTGTTTTTGGATGTTTTTGTTTTTGTTTTTGCTGTTTTTTTATTCAGGATACTGCGTCTGGCGCGTGCAATGATGACGCAGTGAATAGTGACGATTCTCTCTGACCAATCAGCAGTCTGCCGTGTTTTCACGTCACATTTTAGTATCGCCTCAGCTCGCTTAGAACCTCGCCGGAGGTGGTACGAAAAAAAGTACCTGGAAGCAGGTACAGGTACAACTTTTACACAGTGGAAAACCAAACAGAGCCGAGTCGAGTCGAGCCGAGGCAAGCCGAGGCGAGCTGGTACTGTGTAGTGGAAAAGCGCCATAATATTCACATTGGTTCTCATTTGCTAATAATTGCGTGGACTATTTAGTATTTGTATGCACATGTATCTCAACTTTTTATGAAAAATGTTCAACTAATTCACAACATGTGAACTTGACAGCACATGAAATTGTTAACCTCGTTCCAATAAGCAAGTTCACTCCATGGAGTGGCCGAAATTCTGACTTGTAAAAAGTGTTCACGTCTTTGTAGAACTCATAATTACAACTTATAAACTCAGAATTTTTCAGAGAGCTCCAACTTGTACCATGTGACTGCTGTACTACCTGACCACTGCAGATAAATTTTGACATTGATAGTATAGTGTTGCCTTAAAAACACATAATTCCATAAGTCCAATAAGAACGTCACGAGTTGTCGCACAGACACCCATTGATTTAGTAACTGTCATATATTAAACTTGTTACAGGCATAATGAGGCTTACACATGGACGAACCCCACGTGTTGTGTCCACAACATCATCGTGGGACAGCTGTGGATCGAACAGTATGGCAGTATGGAGGTTATCAACCACAGGTATCAACCAGACTCTTCTGTAGATGTACTAGTTCTGGTTTCACTTTACAAACTTTATTAAATGCACTAGTTCTGGTTTCAATTTACAAACTCTATTAATGCTGACCCTTGACGGATCATTTTGACTGATATTTGCCAATAGAACTGGTGAAAAATGCTGCTTGACTTTCAAACCGTGTGGCCTTTTTGGGAAAGAATTGCATAAGGTTGAAGGCTACATCCTGGACAAGAGGTCAGTGGTTTGAGTTTTTAATTTTCCATGGTAAATGTTCACGTCATTTTACATTGATTATTTGTTAATTCCACATAGCAAAAAGAAGGTTTTCATCCTTTACGGGAAATGGACGGAGTGCATGTACATAGTCGACCCAGTTCTGTTCGAAACTCAAAAGAAGAATGATAAAAAAGCGTCGGAAGACAAGAAAAGCAGTAAACAGGTGTTTCTGAACATTTTCATACAACATTCGTCAAAATACCCGTCTATTGTAATAGTGCCAGACTAATAAGGCTAAATGTGAGAGAGATGCACTAACTGTTTTCTTGGTGTTTCTCAGCTATCTCAGACATCAGACTCAGAAGAAACACCTCAACCAGGTGGAGATTCACTGGATGTGATCCCAGGAAGTCATTTGCTCTGGAGAATACCACCTAGACCAGCAAACTCTACCCAGGTCTGTTCCAGAATAGTTGTCGCTCTGAGAAACCTTGTCCTTCCTTTTCTTTAAAAAAAAACAAGTGAAGTAAATGGGGCCAATTTGTAAATGTTCAAATAATCATGGTTTCAATAGTATAGCCGCAAGAAGTGAACAATATGAGTGTTGATGTGATTTTAGACTTAAGAAAATGTGTACTACATTTTTCAGTGTAAAATGATATCCAGTTTTAATTATGAGCTTTTAAAATCTCCAAAAACTTACTTCCTTTCTAAGTGCCTCAATGTAACCTTGATTTTTGCTTCTTTTCTTTTTCTTTCTTTTTTTTTTTTTAAAGAAGGGACGAGTCAGAATTAATTTTTGTGGTAATCAGCATTATGCAACAAATGCTGTCATTTGAGCTTTTTTTTCTACATTTGTTTCTTATTATCTTTTAATTTTTTTATATATTTTGGTTTTATTTGCATATAAAAAGATGTACAACTTCACTACATTCGCAATGCAGCTCAATGAGCTGGTCAAAGAGATTGAAACGGTCATCCCAAAATCGGACAGCCGACTGAGGCCGGACATTCGAGCCATGGAGAACGGAGACATCGGTATGCGTTTTCCTGTGTGCATCTTTGTGCCATTGCTGATATGATGTCATATTACATATCTGTAGAACTTCTCGCAAACCAGCAACTTTGAAATATAAAGTTGAACCTCAACTTTCTTTTTTGATCATCCCAGACCTGGCTAGTGAGGAGAAGAAGCGATTGGAGGAGAAACAGAGGGCGGCACGTAAGAATCGCTCTAAGTCGGATGATGAGTGGAAGACGAGGTGCAGAAATATTATATTACAGTTTTGTATTTTCACACAATCATTTTGCTGTTTTTCCAAAAGTTACTACAGTTATTGTTAGTACTCAAAAATCATATTCAATCAAAAATAGGATCTCCTTCAGAATCTCATTGTGATGAAATGATTTTCATAATTTTTTGATGAAAGTGTTGGCAAATACTATGTAAAATGTTGTAAAAATAACTGCAGATGCTATGCACATGTAAACACTGTTTTTGTTGTTGTTGTAAACTAACTGCATTCACTGTAAAAATTGATCAGTTGACAACTTAAAGAAAGTGTGGAAACTCATTCTTCATACGTAATTGAAAAAAAAATCAGTTTTGTGGAATTAAGTTAACATAACTTAATTTTTTCAATTACGCATGAAGTTTATTACTTAACAATTTTAAGGCAACAGGTTTCCTCACTTTTTTACATTGTCAACTGATCACTTTTTACAGTGTAACAAATTCTATTATGCACACTAAATTTAGTCATTTATTTTACTTTATTACACCATTTTTCTATCTATAGCTTAACAGTATCTACTTAAAGGACAACTCCAGTGAAAAATGAACCTAGGGGTAATTAACACATGGTTACTGAGTCGATCTTTCCCTGGGATGCGTTTTCATGAAAATCGAATGTAAAGAGTTTTATCTTTAAAAACAGATTAGCTCATAACACTAGTATATGGGGCACAGAGTAAGTAAAAGTAAATCGCTAGTTAATACCACTAACAAGGCTCAAAATAGCCTCACACTAACACGGTAACATAATGAGGGTCCCTACATGCAAACCGAAGCATTGAGAACTTTGTTAGTGTACAGACAGTTTAATAAGAAGATAGTTTATAAAGACAGTACATTACGCGTTTACAGACAGGATCCATCTTGGAAAACAGTCTCAACTAATCGAGTCACGAACGCCGTGCTACGTTAGATTTCACAAACGTAATTCCTATCAACAAGCTCACTTAGCACGGCGTTCGTGACTCGATTAGTCGAGACTGTTTTCCTAGATGATGCCTGTAAATGCGACGCGTAATGTACTGTCTTTATAAAGTATATTCTTATTAAACTGTCTGTACACTTACAAAGTTCTCAATGCTTCGGTTTGCATGTAGGGACCCTCATTATGCTACCGTGTTAGTGTGAGGCTATTTTGAGCCTTGTTAGTGGTATTAACTAGCGGTTTACTTTTACTTACTCTGTGCCCCATATACTAGTGTTATGAGCTAATCTGTTTTTAAAGATAAAACTCTTTACATTCGATTTTCATGAAAACGCATCCCAGGGAAAGATCGACTCAGTAACCATGTGTTAATTACCCCTAGGTTCATTTTTCACCGGAGTTGTCCTTTAAGTAACTCATTGATGTTTAACAGCACTCTTAGTCCTGGTTTACTGAACACTGTCCTTTGCATTTAACCCCATTTTCCCTTTCGTTTCTTTTGGCATTATCATCCATCCTGTGACTGCGGTGAACAGAAACGTCGCCTCGGGCCCCAGGTTTGACGCTTGCTTTGTTGCTCTGTCCTTTTCATTCAACTGCTGCTGTTTCACTCCTGAATCACTCCTGGGATCTTTGTAACCACAGTCTGTAATTATTGCACAATTAGGGTTTTTTATGGTAGAATAACATTTGCAACAATTTGTAACAACACAATTATAGTAAAACATTTGTTTTGTGTGTGGGCCATTATGATTTAAAAAAAAAAAATTTAACCTCAAATAGTTAGTAACCAAATTTATACATATAGTAAGTCTCTTCTACAGTATTTTTTTAAAATTATCATATGTAAATGGGACTTCACACCAAAGGAATGAGTGTTGTTTTATGTCCCCTTAGACAATCTATTTTTAATGTGGAATAAGACAATGTAAACAGAGCTCCCTGGCCTTCCACTGCGAGAGCAGGGTGAAACTTTACACCCGGTTTAAGTGTTACAGCCAAATGCTCCACTGAATCTCTTAAATAAAGAAAGAGATTATTGTAATAGGGGGTCAAAGAAACATTTTCTTAAGCATGTTTGGCTGTTGAGTTGACTGACCCCAAGAGACTCAATGTGGCAAAACGGTCTGTTATAATCAACTCTCAGTGGTTTTATGTGTTTGCTGATCTGAACCTTTTCTCGTTGTTCAAAACAGGTGGTTTCATCAAGGTCCAAATCCACACAATGGCTCTCAGGACTGGCTGTTCTCCAGTGGTTACTGGGACCGTGATTATTCCCAAGTACCGGACATATACTGATCCACAGGAATTCACTGTCATTGATAAATGTATAGTTAAGACTACCCCTAATGTAACTAAAAAACATGTACCTTGGGCTTGTTGGCCAGGTGAATATTTTAAATATTATATATGCAATACTTTTTCAAAAGACAACTGTTTTAAACTCACTGCTCTGTATAGCTGAATTTAGAGTTTTCACAGTTTCATATTTAAGATGCATATGCAACAATCAAGGCTTTTGATATAGTAACAAGCTGGCCTTGATATAGTAATATCAGTGTACTGTAATAGCAATAATGGGCTATTTTAGTCCTGCAAAAAAGGATTTTTCTACAGGAAAATTTGTTAACTGGTAAATTTGGGTGTCCCCCAAGGTTCAAGTCGGAGTCTGTTTTGTTTTCTGTTATTTGGGAAACAACATAAAAAAATTCACTTGTCATTTCTTAAGCTGGTAACATGCCCACTGTGTTGAGTGTGGAATGTGTTATAAAACACAAATTATTTTGAAAATGACTGTTACGTTTGGATTAGAACTTTTTAATCTGCAAATTCATATTTTCCACTCACAATACAGTATTAGGACAGTGAGTCTATTTCTGCTGCTCTTTCTGTTGTGATGTTGATTTTTATTTAGAAGGATGCCTCTATGGTGTCACTAATATATTGACTAATGTCTTGTCATTTTATAATATAACAATCTTATTTTAATTATGTATTTATCATGAGTTAGTTATTCTTCTGTTTTTAATTTTTAAAGTTGGTCAGTGACAGGAACATGGATCTGTAATGCAGTCTACTTTAACCCCATATCCATTTATTTCGTGTGGGTGTGTTACATGTTTTTGTGTGCATATTTTTTTTAGAGATTTATCTTGTCAAAAAATGCCTGTATACATAAGTGATGCACATAATTATTTAAAAGGTATTAAAGATTATATTTACATCACATCTAAATAAAACTGGAAAAAAGTGTATGATCATTTCATGCAATATGAAAATACGGCAAATAATGAACCAAAACAATATGACCACCTGCCTAATATGCTGTTGGTCCTCTGTGTGCTACCAAAACCGTGCCAAGCAACAAACCATTCCTGAACAATTTGTGGCAGGGTGAACAATAAAGAGGTCGCTTCCACCAGGACCACAATTGTCATGAAGGGGTGGTACAGTCACAACAATGGTCACCTACAATTAGGTAGGTGGCACGTGTCAAATTTACGTCTGCATGAACGGCCGGACCTAGGGTTTCCCAGTAGAGCATTCACACGCACATGACTATCCACGTGACTCATCGGACAAGGCGACCTTCTTCCACTACTCCAAGGTCTGGTTCCTACACTTGTGTACAAAACAATAGCCACAAAATGGCATCAGCTGTGTTTGTATGAAACGAGAGAGCGAGTCCACAATACTGGATGGCATAATTAAAAAACTACACAAAATATTGATTCGACTGAGTTTTAATAATTTATTAGCACACCAAATGCAAAACTTCCACAAAGAAAAACCTTTCCTAGAAATGTATAGCGCTGCTGACTTAAATTCTTTTTGAAAAAGTAGCGATTCATTTTGAAACAAAATTACAATTCAATTTGGAAAAAGAAGCGATTCTTAAAAAACACCGATTAATTTTGGAAAAAGTAGCGATTCTTTTTTTTAGTAGCAATTCATTTTGAAAAAGTAGCGATTCATTTTTTAAAAAGTAGCGGTTCATTTTTTAAAAGTAGCGATTCTTTTTAAAATAGTTGCGATTCATTTTGGGAAAAGTAGCAATTCTTTTTTTTAAAGTAGCGATTCTTTTTGAAAAAGTAGTGATTCATTTTGGAAAAAGTAGCCATTTATTTTTAAAAAGTAGCGATTCAGTTTGGAAGAAGTAGCGATTCATTTTTAAAAAGAAGCGATTCATTTTGGAAAAAGTAGCGATTCATTTTGATAAAGTAGCGATTCATTTTTAAAAAGTAGCGATTCATTTTGGAAAAAGTAGCAATTCATTTAAAAAAAAAATAGCGATTCATTTTGAATAAAGTAGCGATTCATTTTTAAAAATTAGCGATTCATTTTTTTTTCTAAAGTAGCGATTCTTTTTTTTGGAATGTTTATAGCTATTAGTTTTAAATAAACATTGATTAATTTCGGATGGAAGTAGCTAACAGTTTTGAATATATGAATACATAGAAAAAGCGATTCATTTTGGAAAAAGTAGCGATTCATTTTTAAAAAGTAGCGATTCATTTTTAAAAAGAAGCGATTCATTTTGCGAAAGTAGCTATTATTTTTTTTTAAGTAGCGATTCAATTTGAAAAAGTAGCGATTCATTTTTAAAGTAGCGATTCATTTTTAAAAATTAGCAATTCTTTTTGAGAAAGTAGCGATTCTTTTTTTAAAAGTAGCGATTCATTTGGGGAAAAGACAAGACTATTCAGATCCTTATTGTATTTGTTTTTTTTACTAATGCATCAATAAAGGTGTCTAATTAATAGCTGAAGATAGAATTGGAATATAACTTACCATTTGAGTAGCGATTCATTTTTAAAAAGTAGCGATTCATTTTGCGAAAGTAGCTATTATTATTTTTTTAAAGTAGCGATTCATTTGGGGAAAAGACAAGACTATTCAGATCCTTATTGTATTTGGTTTTTTTACTAATGCATCAATAAAGGTGTCTAATTAATAGCTGAAGATAGAATTGGAATATAACTTACCATTTGAGTAGCGATTCATTTTTAAAAAGTAGTGATTCATTTTTAAAAAGAAGCGATTCATTTTGGAAAAAGCAGCAATTCATTTTGCGAAAGTAGCTATTATTTTTTTTTAAAGTAGCGATTCAATTTGAAAAAGTAGTGATTAATTTTTTAAAGTAGCGATTCATTTTTAAAATGTAGCGATTCATTTTTAAAAAGTAGCGATTCATTTTTAAAAAGTAGCGATTCGTTTTGAAAATGTAGCGATTCATTTTGAGAAAGTAGCGATTCTTTTGGGGAAAAGAGATAAGACTATTCAGATCCTTATTGTATTTGTTTTTTTTTACTAATGCATCAATAAAGGCGTCTAATTAATAGCTGAAAAAAAAAATGTTTCAGGAAGATAGAATTGGAATAGAACTTACCATTTGTGCTCTGCAAACTCCTGCCTCAAACATCATAAGTCAATAAACACACAAACTCATGTACAGTGTTTGATGGCAAGTTTCGTTATTTTATTATTGAAATTTCCTAATTCTTTTGTCCTCACAAGGTATAAATACCCTGAACATCCAATATTGACACGTTTCACAGTGAAGACGTTTTGAGCTTCAGATCGAGTTACTGAGAGAGAGACCAGAGGGTTGTTTCCATAGAGAATCATGTACAGTAGTGAATTAAGTCCACTGAAGGGACAGACATATTACATCTATGGGGCCAAGAAAATAAGGTGGTGCAAATTTCACAACAATTTCACAATATATACACACTCAAAATTATTTCAAGTTATTTAGAGGCGACATCATCAAAAGGAGATACTGATGTGCTGTTAAAAGTCTACGAAAAATAAGCTTGGGCCAAGAATATTACTACAGAACATCTGGCACAAAAACCCAAATACAACATATAGTTTGTCAAAACCAAGGTCCAAAATGAAATGACCTCCTCTGGCCCAGAGGAAGACCGGTAGGTAGTTGTGCATGGTTTTCACTTCAGAAAATGTCTGCTGTCCAGCAGAGGACAAGACATTGAAAGTTATGGCAAAGATGCTGCTGTTCTCAAACTTAATACACAGAGGTACAGATGAGATCAAATTAGACAAATGTATGTTCTAGCATCACCAGAGTAACCCTGACGTACTTTAGACCTTGTGACCCCTTTGTAATCGTCAACCCTAGTGTTAAAACTTTGCAATAAATACAATGAAAACAGCCAACTTTGAATGTAATGCATTTTAACCTGTAAAAGTAGACTAGTGACTAGACTAGACTAGAGACAAACCGCTATATATATATATATATATATATATATATGCCAGACCTATTCAACAACCAATATTTGACCATTTTGGCATGCTTGGAAGAAAAAACAATTTTGATAAGAAATGACACGAAATGTTTCTTGAGCAGCAAATCAGCATATTAGAATGATTTTTGAAGGATCAAGTGAAACTGAAGATGCTGATAGTAATAATGCTGAAAATTCAGCTTTGCATCTCAGAAATAAATTATATTTTTAAATTGATTCAAATAGAAAAGTTATTTTCAATTGTAATATTTCACAATATTAATGTTTTTACTGTATTTTTTTTTGATCAAACGCAGCCTTGATGAACATTCTTTAAAAAAAAAACTAAAAAAAACTTTATTCCAAACTTGACCGGTAGAAAAAATAAACAAATAAATAATTCATTATTACAAATTTTTGAGTAAAATAATGTAAAATCAATTTTTAGATTTTACAAAAATTGGGCTCAAAAATAATAATAAATTAACATAATTACACATTTCAGTAAAATCAGAGCACTGGCCATTTCAGTCTCATATCGGTCGATCACTTGACTTCATAATGGTGCATACAATCTTGATTTGACATATAGGTAAGGTTGGATACTCTTATTTATTAAAGGGTTAAAGCGTTACACAATACATTTTTAATTTTATGTGTTAATGTTATCTATGTTCTATCCCATGCTAATGTATTTTGTATGATAGCGCAAGCTATGGGAAAGGATCTAACCAGTTGGTCTACTCAATTTATCGTGTTTCTTTGCGAGTTACGTTTTTCTGCACTTCTGATCAATCCTGAACACACAAAATCTGTGTATCTGTACTATGATGTGGGTGTAAATGTGAACGTGAAAATTCAATATCATTGGGATTAACAGCTACATCAACAGTGATTCAATACTAGGCGGAAAAATATTGGCGAACACGTCCTCTGTCAGCTGAAGTCCACTGACTTTTGGTTTCTCCCTCCAGAAAAGCATTACTTTAAATGGCTTTCGTTTCGAAAAGTGCTGGACAGGAGTGGTCAAAGTATGGTGCACTTGGAGGTCGGACTGGGTCAGTGAGGGACCACTTCCTTTATGGAAGCCAGGGCAGAATGGATACGGACATGCAGTCTGTTCTCAAAGTCGTACCCGGTGTAGTTCTCCTGCAAGCAAATGTAGTCACCATTTAATCTCAATTTACTGATGTATTCAAGATACTAAAATCGCAGACAGTCATGGACTTACCTTGGCCTGAAGCAGTAATGATCTTCCTTTACTCAGAGTCTTAGGGTGAAAAAACAAAAGTAAGTATATTTAGAAAAGATATATTTCATAATATAAATCACAAATGCATAATATCAATCCCAATTGAATTTAATTTCACTATATTTTATTCAACTTCTAGCTGGTTAATAAAGAATATATAAGAGACACATCATGAGATTCATTCATGTTAGAGCGGTTATAAAAAAATAAAATAAAAACTAGATAAAATTTAATCAGGACAAAATTAGATGTTGGCTCGAGAAAGACAGACCAAAAAGTCTAAAGTGGTTTTAAAACACTAAAGTTTAAAGGTTTCCAAAAGGGATGCACCGATACCGATATCAGCATCAATATCGGTTTAAAGGTTTTCAGAAGGTTTTCAGTAAGGATGTATCAATATCGGTTTAAAGGTTTTCAGTAGGGATGTATCAATATCGGTTTAAAGGTTTTCAGTAGGGATCTACCGATACCAATACCAGTATTGATATCGGTTTAAATGTTTTCAGTAGGGATGTATCAATATCGGTTTAAAGGTTTTCAGTAGGGATGCACCAATACCAATACCAGTATCGATATCGGTTTAAAGGTTTTCAGTAGGGATGTATCAATATCGGTTTAAAGGTTTTCAGTAGGGATGCACCAATACCAATACCAGTATCGATATCGGTTTAAAGGTTTTCAGTAGGGATGTATCAATATCGGTTTAAAGGTTTTCAGTAGGGATGTATCAATATCGGTTTAAAAGTTTTCAGTAGGGATGTATCAATATCGGTTTAAAGGTTTTCAGTAGGGATGTATCAATATCGGTTTAAATGTTTTCAGTAGGGATGCACCGATACCAATACCAGTATCAATATCTGTTTAAAGGTTTTCAGTAGGGATGTATCAATATCGGTTTAAATGTTTTCAGTAGGGATGTATCAATATCGGTTTAAAGGTTTTCAGTAGGGATCTACCAATACCAATACCAGTATCGATATCGGTTTAAATGTTTTCAGTAGGGATGTATCAATATCGGTTTAAAGGTTTTCAGTAGGGATGTATCAATATCGGTTTAAATGTTTTCAGTAGGGATCTACCAATACCAATACCAGTATTGATATCGGTTTAAATGTTTTCAGTAGGGATATATCAATATCGGTTTAAAGGTTTTCAGTAGGGATGTATCAATATCGGTTTAAATGTTTTCAGTAGGGATGCACCGATACAAATACCAGTATCAATATCTGTTTAAACGTTTTTAGTAGGGATGTATCAATATCGGTTTAAAGGTTTTCAGTAGGGATGTATCAATATCGGTTTAAACATTTTTAGTAGGGATGTATCAATATCGGTTTAAATGTTTTCAGTAGGGATGTATCAATATCGGTTTAAAGGTTTTCAGTAGGGATGCACCGATACCTCGGTTTGAAGGTTTTCAGTAGGAATTGTATGGTTGCTAGGTTGTACCAGATGGTTGCTAGAGTTTTGCTGGAACATATTATCATATTGCTAGCATGTTTCAGATAGAAAAATGCTGATAGATATATAAATACAAATAATTATATTATAAATTAATTTAAAATAATTATTTGTATATTATAAGTTACAATACAAAATATTAAGCATATTAAGAAATAGTAAAAATCCAATAAATATATTATTATTATTATAATTTCTTAATTAATAATTCTAGCTGGTTAATAAAGAACATACAAGAACCACACCATGAGATTCATGTGGTTTTGGTGTGATTTTTTAAATAATACCACGCAAATGTTTCTAAAAGACACTTCTGATTGCACGTAAAGAGTGTCAAGGTTAAAATAAAGTCTACTGTAAACTGAGAGATGCAGAAATACTTAAATATAGTGCCTTCAAACTGAGAATAAATTGATTCTGAATGTCATTTACCTCAGGTTTAGCCAGTAACACACAGCCCAGCTCATAGCAGGAATATGGCTGCACATAACTGTTATTCAGACGGCCGTATTCATCCTGTGCTGCCAGCTGGAATGACTATGAACAAAATCAAACCAAATCAGTATTAAGCACTCTATGTGAGCGGATAAACAAGATTAAACCTGTGCCAGATCATTCCAAACATTTTTTAAGCTTGCCATCTTCTGCATTTTGTAACATTTGTCCCCTGAAATCTATTTGTAAACTGTTTTTGGGTACTAGGAAACTATTTAAGACATTTTTTACTGTACCTTTAAGACATGTATAGGTATATGACCTTAGTTTGCATGCACAACAAGTAACAACAAACCTGATGTGACTGAACAAACCTGAACAGCATCTTTAATATTTCCAAGACATTTCTGAATAGCACCAAGCAGCAGGTGTTTTAGTCCCAGGCTTGAGGGGTCATCCAGCCCCTGTAGCACTGAATAAAGCATCAAGATCAGTGTTATAATAGAGGGAAGAGAGGCACTCAGAGCTGACTGACAGGATGCATTGCATCTCGCTTTAAGTCACAGTTCTCTTTACCTTGGTTCATAAGCTGGAGTTTGGAGGAAGAGCAGTTTGGAAGAGCTTTCCATAAGTATAGCACCTCCACAATACCCAGAATGCAAAGCTCTCGAGTAAGGGGGACTTTCCTCAGTTTCTCTGCCTAGTGGGACAAAAAGTAGAAGAAAAGGTTTAGAAATAACTAATAATAAAATACAAATAAATAAAAATGGTTATACAATACTTACATAATAATTAATATAAAAATAATTAGTTATGAGTTAAAAATTCAAAATAACTGATTGTAAAAAAAAAAAATAGAATATACATATACATATCTATCTATATAAACACATATAAACATTTTTTATACATTCAATATATTTACATAAGCATAATTAATTATGTATATATTTATGTGTGTGTGAGAGAAACATAATATTTATAAATGAAAGTTATTGTTGTATGGTTATTATACAAAAATAAATAAATAACTACAAAATACTATATAATAAACAATCAAAATTGTATAATTTAATAATAAATTATAATATAATAAATATATATACATACAGTATACATTTATATTTTGATACATATATACATATATATACACATATATACACATATATACACATATATACACATATATACACATACAATCAGTTCATATATATATATATATATATATATATATATATATATATATATATATATATATATATATATATATATATATATATCTCATATATATAATTTATTTTTAATATACATAAAAATTAATTATTAGAAAATACTATATAAACAAATAGATCAATACGCAAGTAAAAATGGCTTATACATTCAATATATTTACATAAGCTTAGCATAATTAATTTCATATTAATATAATTATTTGTATATTATAAATGTATAAATGTATAAATATATATATATATATATATATATATATATATATATATATATATATATATATATATATATATATATATATATATATATATATATATAGTAAATTATAGTAATTATGAGTTTGTTTATATATATAAATTTTTTTTACTTATAATTACTTTATTAAAAAATTATTATAATTAATAAATTATTGGAAAAAGGCTTGATATAATAGAAAATAACTCACTCTTTTCAGTGCAAACTGCTCAATCTGATTGTTCTTGCGTTTAAAAAGCTTCTGGACATCTCGAAAAACAGCTTTGGCTCCCTCTAGATCACCAGAAGCCCCCTGACACACTTTGGGTTGAGACGTAGAAGCTTTCATTAAAACGGTTATTTTAAAGAGACATTTGAGAGAGTTTGACAGAGAACACAATCTGACCTCCAGTGAGGTAAGCATAGTAACACTGCGACCATCGGGATTCATTCTTCAGTCGCTCAAAAGACCTGAAGGCATCTTCAAAGTTCATCTCTATCATGCTGCACCAGCCTGCAAATGGAATGATGCATGAAAAACTGAAATATTAATTGGTCGGAAACTCTGTACATACGATTAAGTGCATATGTTTTTCTAAATGCATATTTTTTTCTAAAATGGCAGTTTGAAATTCAATCATATTATTTAATTAAGCGACTATACTATCTAAAAAGAAAGACAACTATGAATTTGTACCTATTTCATAGAGGCACACGTGTTGAATCTCTCTTTGGTCTGAGGCGAACTCCAGAGCATCCTGAAATGACGCCAACGCACTGTTGATTTGGCACTGAAAAAGAAAAGAAAAAGATACATATAGTATCAAATTGATTAATCACGATTAATCGCATCTATCATAAAAGTTGTATATGTATGTATGTATGTGTATATATATATATATATATATATATATATATATATATATATATGTATGTGTGTGTGTGTGTGTGTGTGTGTGTGTGTGCGCGTTTGTATGCATGTACTGTATACATATTCTCACACACTCACACACACACACACACACATTATATATTTCCAAACTTACGTTAATCAATTTGACAGCACTAATATATAATCTAAAATATATATATGATATACAGAATATGTATATATTATAATATATATTATAATATATTATATATTCTGAATATATGCGATTCTATAGAATACAGTGTATCTGTGTTTGAGATACAATTATGTCTGAATTATTAGAGTATATAATAATAAATATATTACGGTAATATTTAATTATAATAACAGTATTTAATATAAAATTATTAAATTATAATTCATATAAATTATTTTAATATTATATTATTATAATTGTAAACTATAATAAATAAACATATAATAAATATATGTTGACTTGATTTCCTTTTACTTGATTTTATTCTCATTTTTTAAGACCATGTTCCTGTGCCCTGATTTAACTCGTGACACATGAAACACTGTATCATCTTCTATCAACAGAATTTGGTTTTTCTCCTTGTATTCGAGATGTTTAATATTAACGGTTGGCTTTGGATGCCTTCCACTGCATCAAACACAGCCACTAAAAGTAATTGCAGAGGTTGCATAGTAATTAAATATCCTGGAAGAATAAACCGCACCATTATTTCAATTATTTGATCATGTCAATGGATTATCAAGCACCTGCTCTAATGAAACAGTGATGCGAAAGCCCTAAATGCCCACCTCTAATCTCTGCACCCGTCCCCTGAAGAAGATGAAGAGAGAGGAGTTTGGGTAGACCACTGCCTTCTTATGCAGAATGGCTTTAGCCTCCAGGAGCCCCGCTTGCGAATCAGAGCCGTCCAGGGCAAAGAAGGGCTGCACTACGGTGTGGTACCACAAGAGAGCCAAACTGAGAGAGATAGCATGAGAAAAGAAGTGAAAGTATATATAAAGAATTTGGATGTTTATTAGTTGCGTTTGCTAATATATTTGGTTTGTACAAACTGCACAAATACTACAGCGACGCTGATTCGAAAAAAGCAGCATCTATTCATCTGAAGAGCAATTTGGGAGGGTTTGTCCCAGGTTGGATTAAGTATGCTTAAATTCATCTCTATTATTAGAGCTGCTCCGCAATCTGTCAGCCCCTGGCCATGAACAACAACCGAGAACAATGCATCTCAGAGAAGTGAAAAAAGGCTTAAGAGCAATTCAGTTCAATGTAGTTAATAGTAGTTCATGAATAAAATCTAAACTCTTAAAAACAAAGTTTCTTTGTTTTTACGAGAATTTTACTGTACGAATTGCCATATTTCTAGGGTGTTGTGGATGGTTGCCAGTGCATTGCTTTGAGGAAGCTAGATTGTTCTGGGAGGTTGCTAGGTGGTTAAGGTGTTATGGATGGTCTTGCTACTAATAATGCAAGTGTGTGTGGATGGTTGCCAGGGTGTTGCTATGTGGTAGCTAGATTGTTCTGGGAAGTTGCTAGGTGGTTAATAAGGTGTTATGGATGGTCTTGCTACTAATAATGCAAGTGTGTTGTGGATGGTTGCCAGGGCGTTGCTATGTGGTAGCTAGATTGTTCTGGGAGGTTGCTAGGTGGTTAATAAGGTGTTATGGATGGTCTTGCTACTAATAATGCAAGTGTGTTGTGGATGGTTGCCGGGGCGTTGCTATGTGGTAGCTAGATTGTTCTGGGAGGTTTTTAAGCCATTTCTAGGGTGTTCTATGTGGTTGCTAGGCTGTTGCTAGGTGGTTAATAAGGTGTTATGGATGGTCTTGCTACTAATAATGCTAGGGTGTTGTGTATGGTTGCCAGGGCGTTGCTATGTGCTTGTTAGGGTGTTCTGGGTAGTTGATAGGCTAAGTGATTAAGGTGATATGGATAGTCTCATTGTCATTATGCTAGGGTGTTGTGGATGGTTGCAAGGATGTTGCTATGTGGTAGCTAGATTTTTCTGGGTGGTTGCTAGGCAGTTGCTAAGATGTTCTGGGTGGTTGCTAGGCCATTACTAAGGTGTTATGGATGGTGGTGATTTACAATGGACTTTATGGAAGATCTGTAAGTCTATGAGGTTTTTTTCACCCATTTTAAAAGTCTGTTGATAACTTGGCTTGACGATACAGTATCATCTGCTTTTTGATAATATTTGAATTAAAAATGACATTTTTTAATGTTCAGTTTTCCTGTGCCATACTTATGTTCAGTAGTAATGAGTAGATGAGTCTGTGCTGGCATTTGCTTGCACATGCTCAGATGGGCCTTACCCTCTAATGCCCTTTATCTCTAATTGACCTTTCAGATGCCATCAATTATGTAACCCCAGTGTGAAACCAGTTCAGCGGTGTGACAGCATGTGCTCATGAATACACTTCACAGCACAGCAAGGACGAGGGATTTTATGCTGCCATACAAGCGCAAAACATTTCCACAAATGCTAATAAGCAAGCATAAAATCACGTCAAAAGCAGGACTGTCAATGCTAAGGTGTGAAAATACCAAAATGTGTTTGCTTACGTGGCGAGTGGTGCTTTCATATCTTTGCTCTCGCTGGCGTATGCTAAGGAGGCAAGACCTTGGTGACGGTCTCCAGGGAAGCCCAGCAGGTTGACGATTTTGAGCAGGTGTGGAGGCACCATCGAAATACACAAGTGAAAGAGCCCATAGCCAAAGCTGACCGAACCCTTCAGGCGATCCAGAACCTCTTCTGTTACCCGGCCGCCACTCTCAGTTGATGTGTTTTGGTTGGCCTGATCAGAGGCCAGCGCCCCCTCCTGGTCGGAGGACCGTCTCCGGCAGGCTTCCTGCAGTTGGCTGATGTCGCTGTAGCATTTGTTGTACATTTTCCAGGCCTTACGGAGGATCCAGCCTCCTTTGATGTATGCTGATGCGCGACAGGTCATAGCGACGTTAAATTAAAGAAAATGCGTTTCCAACTCTAAAACACAATGTTCTACAGGATTATTAAGCCTTTTTAATATTTCTGGTGACAAGCTGAATCATTTTAATAATGTTAATCTGTGTATAATTAAATTAATAATAAAAAAAAGGAAATAAAAATATATTTTCTTAATATTAATTTCCCCATGTAAAAATTAAAAATTAAGGAAATTAAATTATGTACAATAAAAAAAATAAAAAAAATAATTGCATGATTGAGCCTTCTAATATTTTGGTGACATGCTGAATTGTTTTTAATAATCCAAATCTGTGCACACTTAAAGTAATTGTAAAAAAAAATAATATATTTTCTTAGTATTCATATCTCAATAATAATTATTATAAGTATTATTAATGATTATAAATCATTTTCAAATATAATTAAAAAAATTATTACATAAACAAATGTTTAAAATGTTCTACGGTTAAAGAAAATAAAACGGGACACACATCTGCACTTCTATACTCTCTAATATTTCAAGTTTGTTCATCTTTGTTTAACTCCCCCAAAAAAACAACTCTACATGTTGGCATGCAAATGACGTTTCGAATGTAAAACTTAAACATGCGGAATCCACCTGAGAGTTCCTGTTTGACGAAGGACAGCACGGCGAGATAAACCTGGCAGTCAGCCACGATGATCTGCCTCTGAAGACGATCCACAATAGCCACTGATCTCTGCGAGTCCATCTGGCACGGAGATAAAAAGCACGAAAATGTGAAGAATTTTAATGCGAGGAATCTGCATTCCATCCGCTCCTGCTGCCACACACTCAAACAAACAAACTCACGCTCTTCTTGATTTTGTTGCGGATGGTCTCGATGACGCCCGTGTTGTCGCTCTCGCAGAGCTTTTCAGTAGTCCTCAGGTCATCGCTGGCCATCTGCATTTTTTCCTCCTCGAATGTCATCATGGCGTTCTATGATCATACGAATATTAGGGCTGCACAATGTTGGAAAAAAACAATATTTGTTGCAATATTTGCAATCATTTTGACCAGAGGACCTGAATAGCTGTATTTGGAAAGAATGAATCATACTAAAACAGGGGGTTTTCAAAGTCAAAGACTTCCTTCTAACATAACTCTTTACAAGAACCAACTTAAACATCTTTCATCTTCAGAAAAAAATTACACTAAAAATGGAGGAACAGATGCGTCACAAATTTTGAAGTAAATCTAAATGAGAAGATTGAGGACACCAAAATCAGTACATGCCCCTCAATAGTTATACCGTTACTTCTTAAACATGATAAAAATGGTAATATCATTGTTGGAAGTCAGTTGAAAAATACAGAACATACAGTCCCAACAAAGGGCCTTTTCTTAAAGTCTTGGTGGAACGGTCGTGACAGATGCTTTTTTTCCGTATTGTGACGTACACTACCGGTCAAAAGTGACATCATAATGACAAAATCACAACCTGAGGCACCAGCCTTGACATAAGAGGTTGTGACAAGGTCTGTTCCTAAGCTCTTGAGGAGAAACTCATGCTTCGTTCGTACAGTATACTGGACACTGCACAGAAAACACTGAACACCGCCTACTACCTTTTTAAACAATAGAATTTGAAACAGTATGCATTAAACAACAATAAACATTTAGCCTTTTGGGTATTCCATGCATGGTATGTAAACTGTATAGTATAGTGTGCTATTCCCATATATTCCACACATTACCATCATTACATTAAAGGTGCCTTATGTAAAAATAAATAAATTCATACTCCACATTCCATACCAGATGGGGGCAGTATACCTCGAAAGTGAGTTGGTCTACTCTAGAGTATGAATATCTTCAAGCTACTCCCCTTCACCTTTACCAGTGAATATGTTCATATTCGTTTTGTTCATATTACATTTTTATTGTTAGTTTGAATTACATTAATTTGACAGACAGCATTCGCTGATGTTGACCAAGCTAGCGCCAACATAACCAGAGCTTCCAACTCTCACGCATTAACCGTGAGACACACGCAAACACTTTTCACACGCTCTCACCCCACACATCAATTTTCTCACGCACAGAAAAATCGCGAAGCAAAGAGGACACGGAGACCGACAGACTAGACAGAGCAGGTTAGTTATGATATAAAAAATCTCAGCTCTCAGATTCTGTCAATTAAATACCGTTTTGGCGCTTGTAAATGTTACACGACAGATCCCTAGCGCATGTGAACCGATCATCTCTACTAGCTAATAGTAAAAAAATCACGAACACTGAAAGATACAGTAACGTTAGGCTACAACTTACCAAAATGTATTCCTCATACATAATATCGACCAATCAGTGTTTTTTATCATCGTGAAGAGGTCAATAACACAGCTGGAGAACAATTATGTCAGATTTACCTCAGGAAAGCCATTTAATATACATAATATAGGTCACGTAGTTGGCAAGAAAAAAAGAGCAATAGAGATTGTGCTATGTGTACTATATTACAATACTGTATTTATGAACGTTATATACGTTTATCGAACAGCCTTCGATACATTTCTATGTTATAACTTCCCGAAAATCTACACAAACATATAAAACAAACTTCTAACGAAATACTAACAGCATCTTACTTACCAATCCAAACGAAATGTTGCAAGTTCGAAGTCAAACCTCATTTTTTTCATGTCCATTAGTTGTCTCCAGCGATGGAAAGCAGTGCCAATGTTTACTCTGGTTCTGTTCCTTTTTTATCATATTTTATTTGAATGTAGTAGTGGGCAGTAGCAGCTAGGCTACTTTCCACACGATTGACATCAGGTTCAAGTACGCCCACAAGCCGTGCGAGTTATTCGTGTATTGCATGTTTGGCTGGTGGTTATGTTGCCGGCATACCGCCTCCCATGGCCGAAACTGGTATTACGACACCTGTCGGGCCGTGGCTATTAATGCTAATGCTAATTGAGGTTGATATCTCTGCAGCACTATAACTTGACATTTTTTTAATGACATCATCGCCCTTATTTCTTCTCATTCTTTTGATGCATGTAGCTCATTTTTTGGATATTTTTACCTCAATTTTTACATAAGGCACCTTTAAGGGCACTGCAATAGAATAGAATAGAATAGAATAGAATAGAATAGAATTTCACTTTCGGGGGAAAATATCCTATAAAAACAAAAATAAAATTAATAAAATTGAAAACAATTATGTGCTATGCTCAAAAATAAAAATATAACAATAATAAAAAAATCCTTTAAAAATATCCTATACAAACATAGAATGTTTATTTGCTATTCTCATACAAAATAAAACAGAAATTTGAATAAATAAAAAAATTATCATTTTACTTCAGGGCAAAATATACTATAAAAAAAAATCTAAATTAAAATAAAAAACAATATTTGCTATTCCTAGAAAAAAAATCACTTCAAGAAAATAAAACACTTATTTGCTACTCTCCCATCAAATAAAAACAATAGAATAAAAAATTCACTTCAGGAATTTAATATCCTATAAAAATATAGAATAAAACTCCTATAAAATAAATAAATATATGAATAAAAATACAATTTCCCTTAAAAATATCTACAAATGTAGAATAAAATAAAAACATTTTTACATGCTATTCTCACACAAAACAAAATAAAATAATAAAATAATTTCATTTCAGGGAAAAATATCCTATAAAAATGCAGATTCAAATAAAAAACAATATTTGCTATTCTCCTATAAAATCACTTCAGGGAAAAACAATATCTTATGAAACAGATTAATTAAAAAAACATTGCTATAGTCCTATATAGTCCTTAAATAAATACAAATATCTGATATAAATGTTGAATAAAAAAAATAAATAATAATAATTATTCTGAGCATAGTCTAATTTTCTTGCCAGGATTTCACTTCCTGTCCTCTCTCTCCTATTAATGGGCAGAATGAAACGAGAGCAGCGCTGCAGGAAACAGCACCGCGGTTGGAGTATGAATGAGAGCATTTGCTGACTGTGTCATATAACAGAGATGGACTAGGAATGATGGGCTGATGTCAAACTAATTACACAAGAAAACGAACTTGGGCTGTCCAGCTAATGTTACCACTACAGCTATTCTGTTTTTCTCATGCTTTGTTAAACAGCTGGCTACTTGCCCCAATACATACAGGGTTAGCGGTAAAACTAGCTTAGTGGCTAATGTTCTGGGCAAGTATGAGCTTGAAACCCAAAAAGGAGTTTCACAAACTGCCGAGTTGCTAGTATTACTTTCAGCCAATTCTTTGCCGTAAACGTACTGGAAGTACGTTTACACGACAACGATGTAGTTGTTCCTTTTTTTTTTTTCACGTACAGACGACAACATTGTCGAAATGATCCCCCTTCACATGGATTGGCAAAAAACTGCTAAAAATGCTGTATTATTCATGCCAGGCCAGTAGGTGGCGATGCCACTTTGTAAAGAAACACTACTCGCCTATAGACTGAACACATACTACCCATGCACATGATGTCACCGTTTTCACAAATTCACATTTTTTGTAGTTTATACGGAGTCAATACCGGTACCGTTTTCACAAACGTGCACTTTGAAACCCGTTTTCAAAAGTTTTCATCTTCAGGCCCCCAAAACGCAGTTGTCGTGTAAATGAATGAACAAAACGCATAAAAAGTTTCACATTTTTAGTTGAAAACGGTGTTGTGTAAATAGCCCCTAAAAGTCTTTTAATGGAGTTCACTTACCAAGAAACTGACAAAACTGGCGCCGAAGCTCATCAGAGGACTGTGGGTCCTGCAGACAAAATAAGGAATCATGGGATATCGCAAACCTTAGGTGATGAAACACACAAACAAGTTTAGCCTCTTAAAAAACATGAAATATTCCAGAAACGTAAAAATAAATAATACATGGTAAAATGCATTATAGAGCTGAGGGTAATATATATTTGTTTTGGTGACAGAAAGCAAAACAAAAATGAATACTAATTCATATGAATTAATTAATATTGAATAAATATATACATTTTATACAAGTGGCAGGGATGTGTAGAACTTGGTGAATGATACGTAACCCTGCTCATAAGATTATATTTCACACTAAAGGAATTACCGCATATAAAGCCAAAGCGCTAAGCTCCTAATAGCATTAAACATAATATCCATGATTATCTGTATCCTTAAGAATGTCTTAAGTAACAGTTTCGTATGATATATAAACCCTCAGGCTTCACAAATAATTATGTACCATATTTCTTCAATTTTAATGCATTCGTTTAATCAGCAATTAGTCAAAAAATAGGCCCTATTCCACTCAAAAAGGTGACTTTTATTTTTATCTTTCCATCTCTATGCGTGTATATTATCAGTCTGTGTTATTGTGCAAGTTGGCGCCCATGCCTAGGGCTACATCAACCAGGCAAACAGCCATTCATCTAGTATGTATGTACCCATCATTTTATTTATTTGATGTTGACAAAGAGTTGTCTATGTTCTCACGAGAAGGTTTGGCTGCATTTGAGGTACAAATCCCATGATTTTTGTTGTGAGACCTATTAAATATGTTTGATAAACTATTCTGTAACAAAAATTAACAACGTTCAATGAACAACGGTCAAAAGTCAGCATCCCCTTTAAAATGGGGATTTTGGATCGTTCCACCTTGACTGTATCCAACTATTATAATCATAAAACTATTAACAATATATTGAATTGATATTCATATCATTGTAATAAGAAGCTATTCTAAGTATTTACCATAAGTATTCTAAGTATTGTTGTTTTATTATAATTGAGATACTATTATGGTTCTTATTAAAATTTAGAATTATTTTTTTATTTGGTAGTTTTTTTTTTTGTCGATATAATTTTTATTCATTTTTATTTCAGTTTTAGCATTGAGAAATATTGAAATAAAGCTGAGTTTGTTTTTATTTTATCTCAGTTGACATTTTTTATGGTTTTACTTTTAGTTACCTATAATAACTCTTCTATTTACATGAAACTTTATATTTAAAGTTGAATTAATTCAAGAAGCACAAGCATTCAACCCTGTTACCTGACTTATTGTAAGAATAAATTAACAAAACTAATTTTTTAATGGGAAATAAACGTTTAGCAATATGTAGAAACCAACATTTGGTCCCGACTGAGTTGCATCAATTACCCATTCTGTCTTTATTTTAAATAAATAAATAAATAAATAAATACTATGAATTTTGGTATTTATTTAATGTACAGAAAGTGAGATATGTTCCAAATTATGGTAACAAAAACAGAAAATCCAGGAGGGATATATTTGACTTAATTTTATGCAAGTTTATATATATATATATATATATATATATATGTGTGTGTGTGTGTGTGTGTGTGTGAGTTTTTAGGATAAAGAATTGCTTAATTGATGATGATGATGATGATGTTTATAGCTGAAAAAAATCTGTGTTCATTTGTAGCCTATTGAAGCATGTCCAATATTTTGGTTATATTAAAATAAATAGGGAAAAAAAAGACAGGGAGGCCAAATGATTTATCTCCCATTAATGCAAACAAGGCCCATTTTATAATATACATGATAAAACCATAGTTCATATAAATCTCACCTGTATCTCTTGAAGAGCTCGTCGCTTTCTTTGAAGCCATTATTGAGCAGCATGTTGATGCCTTGAAACGCCAGCTCGGCGTCATCGATCTGCTCGGCGCTCTCTTCAACCTGCTGCGGGGAATCAGGGCCTGCCATCCTCTCAGTTTACTCCTTTACACGCAAAAAAAAACTCGTTCTGCTGTAAATAAACCGAGGAAAAGACAGTCTTGTTGTTTTGTTCGCACGAGAAACGCGCCGAGTAAATAACAATCACCACAGGCGCGGCGCCGCGCGAAATGAAACTATATTTCCCTTACCACTGCAGAGCAAACCGCTGGTGAAATGTCGTCTGGATATAGCTTGATCCCTTCCGTGTCCGATCTGCGGTGCTAAGATGTTTTCAGATCCGCATTCGTCCCCTCCATCAGGCCGCCGTTAGCTATGAAATATCAGCTGGTCGTTCGCATAGCAGCATCGCGCGTTACGCAATGTTAAAGGAGCAACAGTCAAAGAGAGCAGTGACGTTATTGTCCCGTGTGCGCTTCTCATTCACCCCACACTGAGGTGTTGTGGGTGATTGAGCTGATGCTGCTTTGAAAGAGAAGCTTGACAGCTTCCTCTGGAGTCTAGACAATAACACGCCCTTTGCCTCCAACCAGGAAACGACTAGCACGACGTTAACCCTTGCAGTTTCTCTGCCTGATTTGGATTCATCATAACTCGCATCTTTTGAATCGGTTCACCAAGAAGAAGGGTGCGTCCAAAATCGCATACTTCCATACAACAAAAAAACAGTATGTGACTAAAGAAGTATGTCTGAATTCACAGTATAAATGAGTAGGCAGAAAGTACCTGGTCTACTACTACACTAAAGTGTGCATATGATGGACACCTATCTATCCCATGAGGCCATGGGAGAGCATTTGTGAATGGCAGTGAAGCTATGCTGGTAGATCACATGATAAGGGCAACATGGTGAATTTAGTACGTCCAGGTTACATTTTATACTACACACATTCATACTGTATAGAACTGACTTTTTTTAGCAGTCATGAAGCAATTACTTATTCAAAATAAGTACCTACTCAAGAGAGTATGTGATTTTGGACACAGCCGATGTGTTCACTGATCCGTTTTCACCGATGTCAGTAGGTGACAAGCGAGTGCATTCATTGAATAATTCATAATTCGATTCTGTAACACTGATCCCAATATAAGTTTTCTTTAAAATTTGGGTATCTACAAATCCACAGCTTTAATTATTTTGCGGAAGGGGGAGGGGCTATCAGATTCTGATGCTGAATGACAAAATAACCTTATAAAATTCACACACAACACGGTTGAGTAGGCTACATAGTGCATAGTGTATAGGCCTAGTGCATCATTTGGGACCCAACTAACAATTCAATCAGTGGAGGGATTGAAAACAAATTGTTGTCTGGATATATTTACATTTTTAGTATGAAACTAATTTGATTAGTGAAGGGGGCGTGTCTGTTCATTAGTTTCAGCCAATGAAATGTGCCTTCACAGTTAGCCAGACAAGAATTCCACATTCACCGCACTCATGTGCATAAGATAAGACAGAAAGCGAAAGAGACAAAAAGAAATGAGGAAGAAAGCTTTCTGTATGGCCAGTGCTCTCCGCTGTTTGCATTTACCACTGTAAAAAATGATTGTTGGTTCAACGTAAAATTTTTTACCTGGTTGCCTTAAAATTTTGAGTTCATTGAAATTGAAAATTTCAGTTAATGCAACGAAGGAGATTGATTTAATAAATAGAAACTCAAAATATTATGTTATCTGAACCACATTCATTATCTAAGTTGATTTGACTAAAGATAGAAAGTTGTGATAACAAAAAATGAAAAAAATAAAAAATAAATTCACAGTGCATGTAATGAAGCATAATCCCACACAGATCTGATACTATATGTGATATTGAACATATTATAGCCTTAAAGTCCAGAAACGGGCCAAAAACGTTTATGCAAGTACATTAACACAAACGCAAGCTACATAAGCTTGATTACAGATACTCTTGAATTCTAAAGTATCCACAAGGGGCGCTAGCGGTCATTAGCACACCCTGGGTCTCATTCACTAATAATTGTGTGAATAATTCGTAGGCTATTTATACACACAGGAGAATTTATCACACAAAAAAAAAAAAATTCAGCCTAATTCACAACCTTTTTACGTAATTTTACGTAAATTTAGATTACATTTTAATATGAAATTGTCGTCTAGATATTACTTTTTAGTGCGAAACTAACGATTTGATCAGTCAAATGTCAAATATCTGTTCATTAGTTTCACCCAATGAAATACGCCTTCACAGACAGCCAACAATAATTCCATATTCACCGCACTCACGTGCATAACATAAGACAAAAAGCGAAAGAGACAAAGAGAAACGAGGAAGAAATCTTTCTGAATGGGCTGAATGTGGAAGAACATATATTCACACATTAATGCAGGTTATGAATAAATGATGAAAGTGCAGGCAGACATCTCAGTCTTTCTGCCCTGAACTACTTGGTGTAGTGCATCGAACATGTACCAGCTGTGTAAATACATTTATTTACACAAGAAGAAGCCACCCGGATGGCAAGAGCAAGCACAGTCAACCAAGTCATTTTAAATATATTTTTATTTCCATACAATTTTTTTTTATTTTTAACCGTCATATACATTGATTTTTACAGTTTTCATATTTGAGGAAATCTGCTAGCAAGTCCTTTCAATAAAGGCACTCAAAACAACCCCTGCATTTTGTATATTTGTGTAGCAAGTCTATTTTTAAGGTCAATTTCCAATCCAATTCCCAAAACAATACATTTTTATTTTTTTTATTCAGTGTTTGTGTTGTGTTTCATCCTTCCATTATTCCGCCGGGCACTCGCCAGTGTTTATAGGGCCGAATACACTCACATCCTCAAATGAGACAGGATTTTTATCAAGCCGTACATTCCGCATACACCCCACATAAGATGTCCGCATCTCCACTCCTCTCACGTTCTCTGCATTAACAAGAGACAGAACTGTAAATTACTATGCATTGAAAAGCCTTTCATGCAAGAAGAGCCGTTTTTGAATGCGGGCTTTACCTGAAACGCCACCGATGTAGATCGTTTCTTGCTCTGTAGTACGTGAAACAGAACGCAGTCTGACTCGTGATGTTGCTTCATCTACTCTCAGCTCGATAGTTTTCCGCCGTAAGGACACTGTGGGATACGTCATTTAAATTAATGAAACCTCACTTACGTTTCCTGTTAAAACTGTCTTTTATACTCTACCTTGATAAGGAAAAAAAGCAGTAAAGTAGTAGCCTACCTGCCACATGGTGAAACGCACCACAGAGGGGTCGTGTTGGGGTCAATGCGGTGCCATAGCGGTGCTCTCCGTCGTTTGCTTTCACCACCACCTAATGAATCAAAATTCCACACAGATTGCATACTTTATGTGATATTTAACGTAATTATAGCGTTAAAGTCCAGAAACAGCCCAAAACGTACATTATGCCAGTACATTAACACAAATGCAAACTACAAAATCTTGATTACAGACACTGTTGTATTGTAAAGTGTCCACAAGGGGCACCCTGGGGCTCATTCACTAATAATTGCGATAATAATTAGTATTTTTAATACACACAGGAGAAGTTCTCACAAAAAAATTCAGCCTAATTCCCAGCATGCACATAATATACTGTAAATTAAGATTCCATTTTAGTATTAAAGTTATTGACAAATCATGATTTGTTTTGTGAAAATGTTCGTATGCAGATTTCGCGATATTTTTTTGCGTACACACGCTTAGTGAACGAGACCCACTTTCTTCTTCTACGGCAACATTTTGATGAGAATCTTAGTGATTGTTAGCAAGAAATGCCAACAGTATTTTTCATCGTGAAAGTTAGCGTTAGCGTATAGAATGTGCGAGACTTCTGATTCATTAGCCGCTATAGGTAAAAAAAACTATAAGACTGTAAAACTATAAAGTACAGTAAAAATTAAAAATGTATGCGTCACAAACCAATGTGATTAAGGTTACGATAATACATTTTTACTTTAGAATTAGGTTTGTAACCAGCACAGAAGCACAAAAACATGCAAGTACATTATTTATGCATGCTAAGCATTAGCATTCCACATACTTTTTAGTCTTATCTTACTTCCAAATCCTGTTTTTATCAATAATACAGCCAAAATACAATGTTAAAAAAAAAAAAAAATACTCGTAAACTATATTTTCATTCACCTTTCCTCTCTTGAGAAAAAGAGTGAGTGTCCGTCCATGGTTATCGCTTTTGTGGAAAACAAGGCCGGTGAGGTTCCTGGGTCGAATTTCAAAAGCCAAGTCATACGTAGAACCAGAGATAAGGTACTTTTCTGCCAAACAAAAACATTTATTTAATTTCTTGAACCTATTTTTCTGTCACAAAACACATTTGAATCAACATGAAGGGCCAAACCTAAGACTAAATGTGTGCCATTTCCAGCAAAATACACCCCCTTCTCAGTCACTCCTTTAAAACAGGGCATGACCCCATGATTGACAGCTGGATCCGCAAAGAGAACCTTGGAAACCCTGAGGTCACGGATGCATCCGACTATACTCTTCTGAGGGACTTCTCCCTGTGAAAAAAACAGAGTGATGCCTTTTGACAAGAACACAAGACTTGCGGTTGAGCTACATGCTGAAATAAGGAAGTTGCACATTCGTACATATGTTTTGTAAAGCGTCTGAAGATGTCCGTGTCCCACATAGACAGGAGACTGCAGATCATGTGTGAATCCTTTCAACGGCTGTCCATCGGGTGTTTGAACACCATCCACAGCTAAACGAAAGTTGTGTTTCTTCACTCTGAACTTGATCTGTACACACACAACATGAACTAAAACGAAAGATTTCGCAGTTATGAAAATGCACCATTTTGGCATTTTGCTACATACATTGTGCCAGTCACCATCACTGATCTCCTGAGAGGAAATCACTTTATCTGCCCCAACATAGAGTTTGACTTTTCCATCATCCAAATACAGAATCACTAGAGGAACACCATTTGTCCCTGAGATATGGAGTAAAAGTCCTTCAGATGATGTGGTGCGGATTTCTAGGGAGAAATGGGGCCTGTAAGACAAAGAAAGATCTCGTAAAAATGCTACAAAATGAAATATTAATACGTAATTAATGTAATTTACCAGTTATTGAGCTCCTCTGGATCTATTTTAAACTGCATTTGGCTGTTGGATCCAAGGTGGTAGGAGTGTTTGACAGATTTTGTGTTTCTGCAGCCTTGTTTAAAGCTTCCCTTTTAAAAACAACAAAACATAGCCTGACAAATTACATTAAATGTCACATTTGTATTGCCACTTAAAATGTGTATTTGTATAATGATCTCAGTGCAAAATGTTTAAAGGTGTGCTATATTTTTCTGTTAATAGTCTATTAACTCAATACTGACACCTAGTGGTGTGGAGGCCCCCTTATACAACAACAAAACTTTTCAGTTTTCACTGCCATTTTAAAAATAACCTATTGGTAGGCAAGCCCATCATGACTTTTTTTGCAACCGAAAGTGTTTGATAATGGGGGCTGCTTCAGTCAGTGCGTTGCGACGTTCGTCTGTTATAGGACAACTTAAGCCCTATTCGCACGGGATTAGTATTACCTAGGGACCTCCGGTAATTTGTAATAATCGCAGAGGTCGTCTGTGATTTTTATCCCGTGCGAATCTGCCATGTCTGTAAAAATGTCTGTAAAAATTCCCCCGAAAATTACCTACCGTATTTTGGCCAACACAGGGGTCCTCTGATAATACCAGTCCCGTGCGAATCCCCATGTCTGTGATTTGGGCTGTTTTTCTGTGAGCCTATCGTTTTCTAAAGAACGTAATAACCATTATGGGCCGTTTAACAGTCCATTTTACGTCTGTATTAAAACTATATTAACAATAAAATCTCTCGATATGATCTACTCCAATCCGATTATAGTTTTTCTCCAATAAAAACTATGAAGTGCTGCAAAAGAGAAAACAAACTACAGTAAAGATGTGATCCGGAAGCTCAACTCGGACCGTTGTCATGGAAACGTCAAATTAAGTATTTTGGTGCAACATGGAAGCTCTTTTGGAAAGCTTGGACGCTTTTTGTTGTAGTGTAACTTAGTAGTCTGTATCGTGGAGCATTTCTTTGTCTCACACGGCCTCTAAAGACGTCCATCCTGTAAGTAGGCTATCTCAAGAAATCAAAGTGTGAAAGAGTAAAAATGATATAAAATGAAATAAACCAAATAAAATGAATAGAAAAACAAGCCTATCGCGACGTTTCGGTAGGGGAGAGTGGGGTGATTTGTGCCAGGGGGGGAAGTAGTTCCACCCTTGTTTCTGGAAAACCATAGAAGAAATTGGTCATGTGACCACATAATTTTGAAAAACAATCACTTTTACTCATCCTCCAAAGAAGAGAGACACATGGCATGAGAGTTAAGCATATTTTAGTGCAAAAAACTGTTTTTTCCCTTTCAAAGTAAAATTTCTATGATTAAGGTTTTTTGATTGTAGTGTCTGATCAATTATAGACAAGTTTGAAAACATTTCACACATGTTTTAGTGCTTTAGTAGGCTACACAATGAGTCTATACAGTTAGCATGATGTTAGCTCTTAACTGCTGGATCATGCTAGTTTTTCAAACTTGTGGGTCCGGGGTGATTTGTGCCAAAGGGCCTGGGTTAAGTTGTGCCAGATCCAGACCACCTAGACCTACATACTCACAGGGGATAATCTTGAGAAGTGAGGAGATGGGCATGCCTCATCATTGTTTGACTTAGGCCTGCCTGCTATTTGTATAATTTAGCTAACACTGATTTCAGTTTTGAGTTTGCACTATGTTATTAAAGAGAAGTTTTATTCCGTTTTTAAGTGGCCTATGTCACAATAGGATGTTTAGAAATTAGCCTAGTCACTTTATTCTTATATGTTACATAATTGACAGACAACGCATCTATTGCAAAAGCCTTTTTGCCTGAAATGATTCACAAATATCATATATTGTGCTGCTAAGGTGCTCTAAATGGTTGCTAGGGCGTAGCTTGATAGCTTCACAATGTTCCTGAGAGACTTATTGGTCGTCTGAGTAAAATGAGCCCGCCCCCTTGTCTCTATGACACTGTGATCCAGAGTTATGTTCAATACAAAATCCCTATGCAATTGACCATAGTAGGAAAAACGCATGCTATGGTATTCCAGGGTGACAATATCTAAATAAACCTTAAATTAGTAATTTTGTATTGAATTTATCTTGCTTTCATATAGCAGTATGGTTCATAACATTAAAATGTTCTGTTTTACTTCAGAAATCACTGGCACAATTTACCCCTAATGTATTCCCCCAAAGGCACAACTTCCCCCGCACCAGGGGCAAGTTGTGCCATGAGACCACTTTTTTTCCAAGAGCTATATTTCTGAAACAATTTATTTCAGATCCAAAGTTATTGTTCTCAGGGATGCACCACATCCTGAAATATATGAGTAATAAATAAATAAGTTAAATACATTTTTTGAATTGCAATACTGCAGCGCGATCTTCGTTTCAGCACGTTCAGCTAGTGAAGTGTGAATGGGTGGGCGCACGCTGTAAAGTCCGTAAACTCGAGGGAATTACGAACATTTATTTGCCCGTTTGAATGAGCCACCAAAAACACAGACGTCAGGGGGTAATTTCCTAATTACAGAGGTCCAGGGGTAATACTAATCCCGTGCGAATAGGGCTTTAGTTTGAATAAACAAGCAGACACTGATTAGCTACTTGATCGCCTAAATTAAAAAAATAAAATTAATATTTGTGTAGTGTTCAATGTTGTTATCGATAGAGATACGCGGATGGGGTATTATTTCATCCGCAACCGCATCACAAAACTCATCATCCGCACCAACGTTTTTTGACCAAATTTCAAAGCCGCACCCGCCCGCCATCCGCTGATTGTTTTGCGGTCTATGGATGATGCAATGCTCTGCTGATGCGAGCCGCAAGAAAGCCCTTGTCAGTTCTAGAAAGGATGCAGCAAAGACATTTAATGCTAATGTATGAGGCATAGGCCTACGCTGAGTTTCATTCATTTATGATGAGATGCGCTCTAGTTCACAATGCAATGCAAGTGAACGCGGCGCACCGGCGCCTTCATGTCACGGTTATTATATCGTCTGCTATATTTGCCAGAGGTGGAAGTAACGAATTACAACTACTCACGTTACTGTAATTAAGTCGTTTTTTTGGGTACTCACTTTTTTGAGTATATTTTTAAATCTGTAATTTTACTTGTACTCAAGTAGGCTACATATTAAACTAAGTAATCTACTTCGTTACTTGTAAAATCACATTTCGTTACTGAGTACAATTTGAATTGATATTCAAATCTTTGACCGGCATTTCGGTAGCCAATAAAAATATTCGATCGTAAACAGACCAATAAAACCCCTGATATTTGGACTGAATTAAAGCCGCCGCAGTCGCAGCAGGTTTTGAAGAGCTGAAGGAGGCGAGGAGCTCAGAGTGATTAATGGCCGGACTGAAAGTTTGGAGAAACAACAAACTTATATAGTAGTATACATATAAATACCGAAATATCTGTCAGTACTCATTTTCTGCAGTATAGGCCTATACACCGATACGATACCAGCTGCGCGTTCTCATTCTCTCATCTCAACGACAGCGAGTTTGACACCCCTTCTTCTCAGCGCGGGATTGCAGGTAGGCCTATTACCACAGACAGACTGTAAAAAATAGCCTATTATACGCATAATTTTATTAATACCGGCAAGTTTCTATGGCATATTTTAATGGCAAATGTCACGAGTGCAATATTGTAACGCGAGGGCACATTCATGTAATCGCAGAAAACTGGACGCGAGCTCTCAAAAATACGAATGAACTGGACTCGGATATTGAGTGTGCACTCTCGGACTGTGTCATATCATGTGCAATCGCGAATCTCTCCAAGTGGTTCTCACTGCAGACTCAAATGACGTCCAGCTTCAATCTCTCCATGATCTTGAATTAAACGTTGTCAAAAGTTATGAAAAATCTAGTCTTTTTTGCAAATTAAATTCAGTTTGAAATCAAGCTTCCTTGTGCTGTGTGTGAGCTATTGCAACAGTTAACGTTACCCTATTGTAAAGACAAATACACTGAGTGAGTAAATATTTAAGTTAGATTATTGTAATGGTTATTGCTCAATGTTTAAATATGTAAACAAAAGCCTAAATTAAAATCTCATCGTATAAAGTGGATGTGTCTCTTCAGAAGACTTGAATTAAACTTTTCCATTCAAATCGATTACTGTTACAATGAGTGTTGTGCTTTTCGATGCTTGAAAATAATGATTGCCTTGACAAAATGGATGGACAAAAATGTAGATATTAAAATATTTAGTATGTGGTAGTTTTCCCGATGGTATTAAAAATTATAGGCTAAGCCTACTGAATATTGACATATTTCAAGGTGTTGTATGTGTTGTAATTGGTCAAGTTCTTCAAGCATGTTTGGGAAAATGTCACGCCCCTTACCAAAACTGGGAGTTTAAACACACTACTACGCTTCTTAATGGTGTCCAGAGGGGGGCGCTCTGCTTTACAGAATCCCAAAGATACATTTCCAGTCTGATTGAATCTGCTCAAGTCGGCTGGAATGTAGCCGCTCTGTGGACTGAATCATAAGGACATTATGAATCATTATGAGTGGCTTATTTCTGTTACATGTCATGATAACACAATAAGAGTAAATCATAAAATCAAACCTCCGTAAATACAAGTTCCTCAAACAGCCTTTAAAAAAACCATCCCCCAAAATAAAATTTTCTTCGAGTTCATCGAACGTGGATGACGATTGTGGATCTCCAATGTCTGTGTTGTCAACGTTTAGCTGCATCCTGATGGGAAATGTTCAACATGAAGTATTGAAAATTATCTCTGCAAGTAAGTTTACCAAGATATTTTTTTCTCACCCCCCGCTGCTTTTGTAGGCTGTTATGTAGTGCCATTTTCCAATTTCGCATTTGTTTCTGGATGTTAATTTTTCCTTACGATCACTCATTTCGACAAAGCCGTCGAACAGAGACAGCAAAAAGTCATTATTCTGCAGACCAAAGGAAAACATCAGTAAATCTCTTCATTATTTATTTAATTTAAGATGAAATTAATATTAAATTAAATAAATTAAATTTGTAGTTATATTGCAAATAATTATATAAAATGTATTATATAAAAGTATATATATATATATATATATATATATATATATATATATATATATATATATATATATATAGTTAAATAAAAAAATATAAATGTACAAAGAACAACAAAAATGAATGTTGAAATTAGAACCATCAAAAAACATACAGCCAACTCGCAACCCTTAATATGGAAAAAAATGTATTGATGAACTAACCATTCCACCAGTCTTTACTAAGACTGGAATATATTCCTGGGATGTCTTAAATCCAAGTGAAACCATTGTCTCAGATTCTGTCTCTTTATTAGTGGGTAACGCCGACAAAGAACTTCCAAATTCCAAAGTAGCCTCTCGGGAACCCTGAAAACAACCAACCAGAAACAGTTCAGATGAATTTTCTCCTGATGCACATACACCATCAAGTAGTGATGGAAACACTGCTTTGTGAAGCTTTTAAACCTTTGCGACTCAATTGTTTCAAACCAGTGATTCGGAGCATGTACCAAACTGCCAAAGTCAGTAAACGAGGCTTTGTTACGTCATAACTGTTTCGAAATGTATTGAACTTTAATGTTACGCCGCTACGGGTACGATGATCTCTGTCACCAGCAGGTGGCGTTTATTTTGTGAAGCAATTTGTTCAGTTGATTCAAAGTTTCGAAAAGCTTTGTTTCTCCAATCACTACACTCTAAAAACTGCTGGGTTAAAAAATTACCCAACCTTAACCACACCGCTGGGTCACTATTGGACAGAACACGCGCTGGGTTGGTTTGACCCAAGTGCTGGGTTTTACCATTTAACCCATATTTCTGGGTCATTCATTTGACCCAACCAGTAGGTGAAATTAACCCTCTTGCTGGGTTAAGTCTTACTCATGTGCTGGGTTATTTCTTGTCTCATTGCCTTTATAAAATTAGAAACAAATATTTGTTATATTATGAATGTAAAATAATTATTATCTCCGTAATACAATAAACCAGAGAGGCCACTGTATGATTTCAATCTCATTTTTTATTTTATTTTATACATTTCTTTAATACTTTTCTTTATCAAATACAAATGTTAATCAATGTCAAAGGTCTGACATGTCCCCCTCATTTCATCCCTGAGGCACAGAATGTGCAGCAATTCTCCAGTCATCTCATTTTGTAAATATTCAACCATGTTGGTCCTCACCTGTTGATTACACAAGTCATCTTTATTTATATAGCACTTTTTACAATACAGATTGTATCAAAGCAGCTTCACAGTGATACTGTAACATGAATATAATACAACAAAGTTTGTTTCTAGAAGAAAATCGTCCACCTTAAGGCAAATCAATAATATTGTTGAATATTAAATGTCCCCAACTAGCCAGCCAAAAGCCAAGGCAACAGTGGCAAGGAACCAAAACTCCATCAGTGACAGAATGGAGAAAAAAACCTTGGGAAAACCCAGTCTCAGTCGCTCAGTTCTCCTCTGGCCAACGAGCGAACAGTGTATGATTATGATCCAGGCAGCATTACAGGTCAGAAGTCAGATTGAATAAGAACATTCAGAATATTTATCCAGTTCCATCTGGTTGGAAGTCGGAGTCATCACACCGGTATGGAGACGAGTTTGTTGAGGATCAGTGCCGATGGCTGTCGTGTCGATGAGGCCTTCACAGGGCTGATGAGGCTGGCACTTCAGGGATGCATCATGGATGGGTCCAGGCGCAGGTCCACCTTCTGATCTGGATACGGCCCGGATCCGGCTGACTTCAGTAAACTTTAGAATAAACAGAAAGACATACATTAGCATAGATGCCATTCTTCTTATTAAATAATGAGTACATCGGGTGTTATAGGAAAGTGTCCCTGGTTCCGGCTGACCTATGCAGCCTAATAATCATTTAACTGATTTGAATAATAGAAATGTATAATGTTTTATATGAATGCCAGGTAAAAGAGATGCGTTTAAGTTTAGATTTAAACTGACAGAGTGTGTCTGCTTCCCGGACAATCACTTAGAGAGTGTTGCAATACAACTGACATGCAAGTTAAGCTTTTTTTGTGGAAGTATCAATTTATTATTGAATATGCAATTAAAATTATTGCAAACATTACCAAATGACCAAATGTGAAAAACAAACAAAATGTGTATTCAGTATTTGCAAAAACTGAATTATACTAATAGTAATAAAAGAGTAATTTGGACAAATATTATCAACATTAAGGCATTAAAATAAAACATTATTTTATTAAAAGTAAAATATTACTGTAATGTTGATATAGTGTAGGCTATTTAACATTAAAACTCACAAACCCACAAAGCTGCTTGTTAATCTCCTGACTGGCAGCGCTGATGATCGCCTCGTTTAGATGTTAACTTGCACACAATAAAATAAAAGATGACATGCATGGTGGTAAGGTAGGCTATCATGTAAGTTTACATTTTTTAAGTTTTAAATATTGACGATCATTCGTTCAACTAAACGGGTATACTTTTCTTCTCAAAACTGGCGCCTGTCCATTTATTTCTCCTTTCCTCAGTCGATGTTTATAAAGATTGCAAGTCATACATTTACTAAAAAAAAAGCTATATCAAGCTCTTGAAATCCTTTTTTGGCAGAAACGATGGTTCGAGACATTACAGAAGACACACGCAGACTGCTGGAACTTACCTCAGCTCAGTCACTTCTTCAGACGAGTATTTCTAAAACTACGCCAGCAGACTTTTCACTCACAACTCACTAGCTAGCCTAACGTACATTAGAGACTCATTTCCCGCTGATTTTACGTGCGATCCCTGTGAGGGAAACTGCGCGTATGGATTTCATACAAAACGCTTTTCTCACTTTTAAATACGCAACGTCCACAATCAATAGGCCTACGATAATTACATGATGAATTTAGAATTTAAATTTTCAAAAAGGCTGCTGATATAGCTGGTTTAATTTCAACTAAGGATTTGCAGCATTTTGTCAAAAAATTCTAACCGGCTAGATGTGGCTAATGAATGTTTCACAGAATAAATACTTTACCCCTCACACTTCCATATCAAAGACTGTATGTTGAACAGTGAAATTAGCTTGCTGCTACCACCACAACTTATTAAAAATATAGGTAAACATTCATATTAACTTACCATAAAACACTGCCTGCTCCGAGTGGCGTGCTCCTCGAGTCAGAAGTGAAGAATCCAGAAAGTTCCACAAAGAATGAAAAAAGTAACCAGTTGCTGGGTCAAAATAACCCAACCAGCGGTTTATTTGTGAATGACCCCCTTACAACTCATTTGACCCAGCATGAGCAACCCAATAATGTGTTTACAGTACCCCAAACAACCCAACTTTTTGACCCAGCACAATCAACCCAACAATTTGTTTACAGAAACAACCCAGCATTTTTTTGAGTGTACTTATCCACAAAAACTGTCTTACCAGTAAAGGATTTGGACAACCTTGGACAATTCCAACTTCCTCTGTAAAACTAGAAGTGACATCTACCTGGACGTTATTGACACACCCTCTAAGTGATGGAAGAACAATATTATATCTGGAGGGAGAAAAATGATGTAAAAATTAATATTTGGCTAGGTGAATATTGCAAGAAAATTGAGCCTCTTTTAGGACATTTGGAAATTAAATGTGCTTAATTTCTCACACAGCTGCTCCCGTTCAGGGGTCAATTTTCTTTAAATCCAAAATATTATTTCTTATATGACCAATACTCTTGACATTTTTCGCAAGATTTAACTTTCATTTAACATGTTTTCCTGGTCCCTAACCAATAACCATAAAGATAAAAAACTGAAGAAATGTACCAATAAACATAAACAAAAGAGAATATAAATACTTTTCCCGGACTGCAGTTGGAACACCCCCAATGTAGGCCTCTTTGAAGAGCCCTTTGACGTATCCCAAAAAAATGTTGATGTAATCTTTGACAACTATTGTTATTGGTCTTTTAGCATTCATAGTCAGTCTGATCTGGATGAAGTTTGTCTAAAGGGAGGAATATAATATAATATAATATAATATAATATAATATAATATAATATAATATAATATAATATAATATAATATAATAAATAAAGAGGTTACAGGAAAACTTACTTTGGGAAATACTTTTTCTTTGGACTTTTCAGAAATTATTGTGCCATTGTTTTCTCCTCGCAAAACAATATAGCCTCCATCCAATGTAACAAAGAAGTAAGAGTTCTGTAAACAAACAAAAAACACTTACATTTTATTAAAATCTTGTGATATTAAATATCAAACAATTGTTGTGTCATTTTTCCTATCTGGATTTAAAATGCTACATTTTTATGATTTGGAAGTAACAATTTCTTTACCTCGTCTCCCATGTGAAAAAGCACAACATCCATTTGATGACTCAGAACAAAGAACTTAATAAAACTGTTCGAGCTTGATATATCAACCTTTCCGTAGCCTGTGCCATCAAAATAATGCCCCAATGTGCTGACCTTTCCCCTAGTGACGGAATATCAAAAAAATGACTAAAAACATTGAAGCAAAAAGAGAAACAACTTCTGACGCCTTAAGATCATCTTAACATCATAACGTACCTTCGACAGAAGTCGTTTTTTGTGATGTTGGCAGCACGTTGAAAGTTGTACAAGCCGAGGATATGATCATTTAGAGTAGAAAACTCAATACAGCCCTTGAATCCTGGGTACCTAAGCTCTGCAGGCGGCTGAAAGCAAAATGCTTTATTTAATTGTTATTTTTGGATAGTTTGACAAAAATATAGGAATATAGAAATGTTGCAGATTTCAAACTGCATGAGCATGTGTACTCAAAATCTCTGAGGAGAGCCATTAGTCCATTTTTAACAGTTTTGCTGACTTATTTACCGTAAAATTGCTTGGGTATCCGCCCACGTATAAAACAACCTCATTGGGATCCAGATCGAGCAATCCATTCCTGGATCTAGGCCGATTAATCATGGCCGGCAGTTCTTTGGGTTCAGTTGATGTGAAAGTCTGTGTGTATATGACCTGTGCGTCTTGATAAATTCTGATTTGGGAACAAAGGAAATTAAAAGATGGACAAATGGTTTTCAGAAATGCAAATGTATGCAATTTGCAAAGCTCTACTGTGATGAATGATGTTTACCTGCGGAAATCCACCCTATCCATGAAGGCGCTGGCATTGCTGGACTTGGTAATTTCGCTGGTCTCTATCTCATGAATATAGCCGCCCAGTTTGTAGACACAAAATAGGACACCATTCCTCACAACCAGGCCAATGAAATCCTTGACTGTCTATTGGTCCGGAGAGTAACAAATAAAAAGATTTGCCATTATTACAATTCTGGCTGATATTGATAAGCCGATATATATTTTTTTCATGTTATGACCGATAACCGATAATTGGCCGATATTTAATAAAATGTATATTATTTTCTCTTAATTAAAAACCCCCCACTAAAAACAATTTTAAAAGCTAAAAATAAATTTAGCAAATAATAAATAAATAAGCATGAAGTATCTAATGTTAATATCGGTACCGATATATCGTGCATCCCTAATATATTAAATAACGAAAGGTCTTCTCACATGTTTATTTCCAAGGTAAAGAACAAACTGGTCATCTTCATCACCCAGTTGGCGTCTACGCCTTCCGTCGCCTCGAGATTTTGGTTGGTGCAGCGTAAAATTAAGAACCGTGAAGGCTCGGAAGTCTTCTAGGTCTTTAGGAGGTCGAAGTTCGATGTGAGCATCACCGGAGAACAAGATCGGCCCCCTGATCTAGGAACAGAGAGAAAAGCAAGAGGATAAACATCTGGAGGCGTTTGGAGAAACATCTCTTCTCCCATGAGCACTCACTCTGTTGGCCGCGTCTCTGGCCTGTTCGATCAAGTCTTTGATTCTCTGGATACTGCTGGATATGTTGCTCACTTTCTGCTCACTTCGGTTCTCCACTTCGTGCAGTTTGTCAATTAGTGAAGGGAAAGACTGATTCAGTTGTGTTACTGTAAAGAAGATAATTCAGTGATGCTCCTCAGAATTAAAGTAACGTAAACTCTCAGGCTTTCTATTTAGATATCTTTGAACTGAATAGTACCGAATAATGTTCATTAGATCAACTCAAGGAAAGAAGAGCTGAGAAGACTCACATGTTTTGTTGACACCATCGAGTAAGTCGTCCAGGTTTGAATCTTGAGGGGAAATGTTAATTTCGTTCAGTTCTTCGCTGATGTTCTGCATTCTGGTTATTGCATCACTTGCTGTTGCGTTCACATCCGAAGCACCTTCCTTGGCTTGGATGATGAGATCGCCAATATCGTCTAAAAAAAAAATTAAACCACCAAAGTGTTGATCTGACAAGACCATTACAATATTTATTGTGGGAAAATGATTGAGCAAAATGGAGCTTCTGACCTCTTTTGATGTTGTTCATCTTCTCCAACACATTTCGCATGACTTGCTTCAGCTCGTTCTGTTTGTTTTCGGCCTGTTGGATCAAGTTCTTGTAAGCTTCACATTTCTGTGTGACATCTGTAGATGAAAGTTTTGTTACAACACATCACAACATGTCCACGAAAAACCCATTAAATCAAATGATTAAGACTGTGTTATTCTTAAAAGTTGATCTTGTTTGGTTGATATTGTAAGAGCCATTATGCTCTATTATTTAAATGTCTGTTGTAGTTCCACTGGAGAACACTGGGTTTAAGGTATATAGGTAATCAGAGAGCAAGAGACATTAGGTGTAATGGGGAAGCAAACAATTTTTGGCCGTATCAGGATCATGTAAGGACATGCTAACTGGTGATTGCAATGTGTTTGAGCATCAGAACTGAGACAAATAAATGCAGTACTGGACTGGAAGTGTATTTGTTTGGAACCACGCGTCAGATAGCCCTACAAACACCTCTAAGTTACAAGATGGTCATTTGTCGCTACAGATATTATTGCTGGATGCTATTTTATGGTTTATTGTAGATGCATTAAAAGGTGAAAATGGCAACCTTCTAGCTGTATCTCCGCTTCCTTCGATTTCACCAGAATAGTATTTGCATCATTTTTCAGATCCTTGGCTTTATTTTGTAGATCTTGTCCTCGCACATCCTGGGGAATGAAATTAATAGAACAATGTTTGATTCTAGAACAATGAAAGATTCCTGTCCTTTTATGATGGTTATAAGTGGAGCGCAACCAAGAATGCAAAATATATCTGTATAATATCGGTTATAGGACGATATTTTTAGAATTTATCATTAAGTATTGTAAATTTATTGTTCATGCTCATTACATTTACCATGATCTAATGCTCACTTTTTCTTTTAGTTTATTTAGAAAAAATATCCAAATTTTTTTATTTATCGTCTGACATACTTCGAAAGCCTGGTCTGCCGCTTCTTTGGCAAGTTTGGCGGCAGCTTCCGCCTCCTTTATGGCATTAGTGATGTCTGTGAATGCTCTGATGGCTTCGATTGCTTTCTGAACAGCGGTTGAGTTGGTGATACTCACTATGACCCTACGAGACACGTGTGATCATTAAAACTTCATTAGAAACAAAAATAAGGTTTCGGTATGTTTGGAGGACTCATGATGTACATTTGAAAGTCCATAGCCAGCTTCATAAGTTCCTTGGCGTGCTCCTCAGCCCGTCTCACAATTCCCCGCTTAGCAGTTGCGTCGGATAGTAGCTCGAGTTTTGCATCTAGATCGTTTTTTGCTCCGTCAATCAAAGCTGCAAGATGAGACATTTCCTGGCAGAGAACAAAACGTAAGTATCCAAACTGGTGAATGTTTCACAAAAGAATTTCATTATTTGTCACCTCTTTTAGGTCATCCATCATCTCATGAAGATCCTTTGTCTCTTTTAGTGTACTTCTGATCATGTTCACATTGGCTAGGATATTTCCTTGATTTTTCCTCAATACTTTCAACTGCTTCTGTTAAACAAACAATCGATGGAAGTGTTTAATGACATATGTGAACAAATGCAGATCTTATCTTACAGTGGTTCTCAAAGTCACATTGGTTCTCAACATTCGCCACCTATTATTAGCTTTTTACCAAAACATTTTTCAGCTGTTCCTCGTTGAGTTTATTCACACTATTGGACTTGATCACATCAAGCTGTGTGTCTATAAGAGCCTCTTGTATATCTCGAAGATCTTCCATCCAATCCATGAGATTCTGTCCAATACCATCAGCTACAGCCAAGGAGCCATTTAGAGGAATCATCAGGTCATTCAAGATGAGGTTGAGTACTGTGAGAGAAACAAGCATGCTTTCGGACCCAAAAAAGAGCTTTATCACTACTTGGCCACTAAGGCACAGTCCTAATCAGGGGTGTCCATTCCTACCCCTAGAGGACAACTGTCCTGCAGAGTTTAACACCAACCCCAATTAAACACACCTGAACCAGCTAATTAAGGTATTCCTTATTACCAAAAAAATCCAGGCAAGTTGGAGCTAAACTCTGCAGGAACGTTGGCCCACCAGGAGCAGGAGTGGACACTCCTGTCCTAACTGGTGTAATTAGTAAGCGATTGACCCACGTGTTAGTGCTTTTCTGAGCTCCTGGTTAGCCAGCTCTCTCTGAACCCTGCAGCTCTGTCTTCGCATCTTCTCCAACATCCATCGGGCTTCTTTTAACATCCTGATGGCCTCCTCTGTGTTCCCACCCGTGTGGTTTGATAGCTTCAACTCGTCCAAGAACTCTACGTGGGTCAAGAAGTAAAAGTGCAACTGGTGACCTTCCAGCAAGTTGGAAGAAGACATTTAAAAAAAGAAATTGGCTATGAAAAGCTCAGATGGATCTAGTGGGTTCACCTTGTATCTTTTGTAAGAGGTTCACGCTCTCAGATCGTAGGTTGTCCCCTCTTTGATAGGTTTTGTCCAAAGTCTTTAGCAACTGAACTGCAGTACAGGACAACTCAATTGCCTGTAGAAACAAACACAAGTTGTAATTGGTTGGATGGACGTCATAAAGATAAACCACCATAAACAAAGTAGCTGTAACAGTACCTTGTCATTGAGTATGGTTAGGTCATCTTTGACACTTTCAAGATCAGATTCAAGCTCCAAAATCTTTAGTTGCAATGCGAAGACAGATTTAATATACTTGTGGACCAAAACCTAAAGAAGGGGAAATGGGTTTCAAAAAACGATGTGTGAAAATACATTAGCATTCCAAAGTGCTGTTGTAGGAAATTGTTGTAGGGACCTTTGTACCAGCAATGGCATCTTCAAGTTTGTCCAGCCTCGTGTATGAAGTAACATTCCGACTAAATGACTCAAGTTGATTGTTCAGTGCGGAGAATTCATCATCCATTGCATCAAGATCATCCATTAACTTAATGACACAGATATCACAATCTAACAGGAAAAACCTGGAGTTAGTCAATCCTAGTCAATCCACATCTCAGTCATGCATTGTCACATCTGCATATGAATAAATATCACATGATCACTGGAATATAAAAATTGTAAAGAAGCTCCATGTAGGCCTATAGGCCCAGAATATTATTAAAATTCTTTTTAAGTAATTTGTAAGAATTTTTTGAGGATTGTGAGCTCAAACCGTAGCAGTCGCCAGTGTGTGGGTCATCAGCCCCATAACAATCTATAAGAACAAAGAAAACAAATGTTTTCACTATAATATGAATGTAATTTTTAGGGTTTTAAAAACATTAATTATACTTTTTTTTAAATTATTTGATTTTTTTATTTTTATTCAAACAGCCTAAACTTTTATATTATTATTAATACTATTTTTATATTATTATTACTATTAATATGTAAATCATGAGAGCCTGCTTACCGCCTGTTTGCGGGTCACATACATAACCGTGGTCACAGTCACATGGCTGACAGTTACCGCTTTCTACTAAAGGGCTGCCGTAATATCCAAGCGCACACCTAAAATATGAAGTAAATGAGAAACTATCTCTTCAAAAACATTCATGCACAATTTTTTACATATTTACATATTTTAAAAACAATACACACCTTTCACATCGAACCCCAGAGTAACCAGGTTTGCACAAACATTCAAACTCATCTCCAACCCGGAGACATCCAATCGCAAAACTGCGCAAACAAATTAATAAATAATTAAATACACTAAAAAAAAAAAAAAATAATAATTTTTTAAAATAAGCAATACAAATATTAAATAATAATCAATTTTTTTAAAACAATCAATAAAATTATATGAACAAAGCAAACTTTCAGGTATGTATTTTTATGATTCTATGACATCGCACCTGTTCGATGGGTCTGTTAAGGGGCACGGACACATACGACAGGTTCTCAGAGAGGCGCTGCCATAGTAACCCTCCATACAACGCTCGCAGTGGTCACCCGCTGTATTGAACTGGCAGTTCTGCAAAAAAAAAATTAAAAATAAAACACCATCAATTCAATATGACAGAACCACAATGTGACACGGCAAAAGATGCATTGAGTACACAACTATAAAGTGGAAATGCATTACTCATAAAAGCTGACCTTATTGATCCTTATCATGTAAGGGTTGACTTAACACAAATAGGGGTTCAATGAGGGGTTTTAAAAGTAAAAAAATATTAATAAAATAAAAGATGAAATCATACCAGACATCTTCCAGTATGTGGTTCGCAGTCATAGGACAGGCCATTGCAGTTGCAAGGTACACACCGTCCCTTATGCGGTCCACTTCTCTCCCTGTAATAACCACGATCACACTCCTGTAATGGAGCAAATGCAGAGGACAAGGTCATTATATGAGATCCAGGCATGATGTGTGGACATTTTGGAAAACCCTACAAAGGTATACAGGCATTATTTTGGTCAAAAACACTAACTATGGTAAAAACATTTACCCTGTTCTGGGTGACCAAAAAAAGAGGAAATCAAGGCACTGAAATAGTTCGAAGAACAGTGAATCACAATGGAGTTGTTTATTTCATTGTCTCTATACAGTATGTGTGGCTGGATCTGAACTTTTGCCATTAAGGTATGTTATACTTTACAAATTTGTCTTTGTATTGTCAAAAAGACAGATAGCAACATGCAGGCAGATCCACAAAGAAAATGAGGATAATTGTATTCCTTTTCTAAACACAACACTGTGTGTAGTTTTCGATTGTTTATTTTGGCTGCATGCCAGTGTGTTCATGCCAAATCTGTTATCTGACATACCGAAATAAAAACATGCTTCAACCTGCTTGGTCGGGGGGCCTTGATTCCTAAAAATATTGAATTAGTTTGGGACTCGGGGCTATGGAAGCTTGTTTCTGCGACGGAATTAATCAATTTAAAAGATAATTGTGACTTTTTATCTTACAATTCGAGTTTATATCGCAATTATGAATTTATTTCTCGCAATTGCGACTTTACAGTAGCCTATGCCGCAATTTAGACTTTATAACTGTTTAATCAATTCGTAATTCTGACTTTTTTTCTCGAAATAGCCCGTTTATAGCCTATCTCGCAATTCTGACTTTATAACTCTCAATTGCCATTGAAAAAAAGTCATAATTATGAGGTAAAAAGTTAAAATTACCTTTTTATGTTTTTTATTCTGTGGCCGAAACAAACTTCCATGCAAGACTACCAACTCTCACGCTTTCATAGAAAGAAATATATCCATGTATAGGCTTATATCCAAATGAATCGATACTGAATTGTGATCGAAATCGAGTCGTGAAATTTGTGAGCCGAATAGCACAGCTTTTGTTGACACCGCAGTTTAATCGACATTTCGACTGTATGCTCAAAAATGATTCAGTGGTTCTCTTACTTCATTGCGCGGTCCATATAGACCTTTTTACAGTCTATGAAGACACATTTGTATTACAGTTTGTATATAAAAAAGTGTTACAAAGCCTACCGGTATTGTTTATTTTAATTCACATCGCGTTAGACGAGAATTCGATTAGAACTACAAACACGAATAAAAAGTCTTTAAAAAAAGTGCAAGTCCTACGTTTAAGTAGAGGTTTAGATAAAGGGGTTTGAGTGAGTATCTAACCTATAATTAAAATATATTTATTCAGTGTTATCCACATTAGATTTCATCTGCAACAGCATTGTGAACTTTTGTAATACTTTGTTTTTTTTTCACTGTTGAAATACACATCTTAAATCAACCAATAAGCTACCTTGCTAGTTGGTTTAAGATGGTTTTAGCACAGCTGAAAAGTACCCCCTGCTAAGCAAAGTCCAGATTAGACTGGTTTGATAGTTTTTACCCTTTTTTATACCTTTTTCTTTAGGTAACATCTTACCTTATTGTGTGTGGAATCACAATACTTTCTGAAAATATGCCTCCATGATTCTTGATTGTTGTTGTTTTTGACATGGATATCATTGTCCCACCAGAACGTTGTAGGACGTCCCAGCTCATCAGCAGATACCCAGAGATCCAGAGAAAAGAGCACCAGTACTCCAGTCCACATCATATGGACTCCCAAGAATAAGAACTTAGCCATTTATAAATGTACATGCCATATATGCATGTACTGCAAGACTACAACTCTATGCTCTCTTGGACAACGTGCGCTCTTTACTCTTGGCAAAGTTCAAAAATCCCCTTTTCTTCCTGTTTGTCTCTCCAGGTATGTGTACAGAGTGTACACACCTGCTGGCACCACCAATAGTCAAGTCAAGGAATATCTGTGACCTCAAGGAACTTCAGAAATGATTAACTTTTTATGTTTCAACCCTAGCAATGTCTACTTTTTAACATGTGTTTATTTTATTTATTAGTTGATTGATTGATTTTTTTTTTTATATGTATTTATTTATTTGTCAAAAACTTTTTTATAAAAAAAGTTACAATGTAGAAATTGATGTTAGTTAAATCATTACAAATAGAAAACTTTTTTGATCATTATAAACTATAATAGAATTATTATCTTTGCAGCATTTTAAATCTTTATGATACATTTTAGCAATTACTATTTGTTGTAATATTTGTAATATTTTACGTTTTTTTTAAATGGTCAAAACAGTTTTTTTATCAATGTTATTAATATTTCTTTTAATGTAAAATCCTCACAATTTTTTACATTTTATCTTTAATCTGTCATGTATGAAACGCACTGATTAAATACAGTTTACGCATCACTGCACAACAATAGCAACAAACCTGTTGTTGACAGTGCAGGTTAATCAACACACTTACTGTAACTAGACATAACATTTAAGCATATGACCTTGTCTTCATTAGTAGCCTATTGTGAGAACTAAAGTCGTATAGCTTCAAAACACACCTGGGAAAAACACACATGTGTGTTTACACAGTGGGAGAGGTTGTGTGAAAAAATCTTGAGAAAACAAGATGGGCTGAAAACATGATCTGTGGCAAGAATAAAGTACAGCTCTGTAGTGTAAGTTGTACTAGTGCCCTAAATGAACTGATTTCTGACACAATTCAGACTTCAGAAGTCTTTATTGGTAAATGTCTCACACGATGGGATAAAGAGCATAGCTGGCGATCCCGCAAGTGTTTTTGCCATTGCGTATCATTCTCATGTAGCCTCCTTCTCCCCATCCTGTACCCCAACTGAGAAAAGAAAGGAAAAGACGAGGTCACACACCTAGAAAGGAATTACCCTGCTTTTTTTGGACATGTTTCCTGAAACATGGTATTCTATGAAGTAACTGTTCTATATTTTGCCAACATAATATTCATTACAGGTGCACAACATTTAAATAGGTGTGTTTAGTTTGTTGTGTTGTGTTGCCAGCAGTGTACGAGGTGTTAGTGTAGTCATAAACCTAAATGATGGGTGTTCTCTTACCTGTTTTTGATTATCCAGTAATCTTTGCCCTCCTCTGAGCCATAACCAACCACAAGCACAGCATGGTTGAGGTTGTTAGGGTCACAGTTAGATTCCTTGAAGCATATGAATGATGATCAACTAAGAGAATATAAGGGAATCCCACCTGGACTTTGACTTCAGTCACATATCCCTGTGCTCGATAGTCAACATTGGTCAATCCCAGTCTCTTAGCATTTAATCTGAGCAGATGCAATCTTTCCACTTCTATCTATCGGGCCATTAATTTTGGCATATTGCAAGCGATTGTACACCATACTGGTCTGAAGAGAACACAAAAATCAGGTCAGATATCATCTTAGACATTTTGTACATGATGACATCCACACCACTAGGTGTCAGTATAAGACCACCTTTAACAAAGCTAATAAAACAGTTTCTTATAATGTTTATGATTTCAATAGGGTAGGTTTTTTTTTCAGTCGTTTTACTTACAAGGTCACAATCCGAAACGAAAATCATACAGAATCTATCCTGTTCCACATCTTCCCCTTTTAATAGAAAAGATGCATGTGGTTGTGGTTGATTTAAATATTAGTTTGAGCTATGTACATTTGACATTTGACTTAGTTTGAGTTGCTTTTATTGGCTAGTTTCTCTTTCTGATGTGTGATCTTTATTCTCAAATGGTTTTTGCTAGAGATGAATAATCGATCTGGCATCTAGATTTAAGTTTGTGCTGTATTTATTTGAAAATGGTAAAGTGGTGGTTATGTAGAAAGCCTTTTACTTTAAAGTCTTGTGAGAATGACAAAGGAATTCAATAAAGTTTGTTTACACTATTTTGTTCAGTATCCCATGCACATTTTTATAGAACTATACCAGATTCTTACCTTAAAGTATTTTAGAGCTTATAACTAGAAATAAAAAGTTATAGGATTTTATTGATTTAAACCATTTTCCAGCTTTTTAAGAAAAAGTTGGAAAAATATATATATAGCCTATATATATATATATATATATATTTATATTGCTTTAGAGCCACTTAACTACAGCATGGATGCTTGGTATATACATTTTAGACAAAGGAAATGCACTTTAGACTTTTGTAAAACAATTAGCCTTTATTTTAAAATAGCACATTTAATGTTACATTTGCTAACTGTTGCAGTAGTAAAACATGGATAATTAAATTTATATTAAACCAAACAAATTGTATTGAACTTAATGACTTCATGCTCTTCCTCTTCATGCTCTTCCAGCTTGCCCTTACTTATTTGATTTTTCTGCAGAGGATGGGTGTTCATTACATGATGAATCCATGGAAGGTACTGGGAAATGTCAGTGTATCTTGTGCAGTACTCTCCATTTGACTCCTGTTTGTAATAAGATGAAATTCCCCGTGCAACATCTCCACAAACAAGTGGACTCCCAGAGGATCCCTGTGGATGAGATCATTTGATTATTAGTATATCCAGAATGCACTAACAATACACTTTAGATAAGAATTTGTAAGTGGTGTCACTTGAAATACCTCTGCTGGTGTAGTCGTTCCCTCGCTGCACAGAGTGTCGGGTGTCCCACAGTTTTTAGAGTCTAACAGAGTTACATTTGCTTCTTTGAGAACATTTGATTCCTGCAAACCCCAACCCATAACCATGCAATCCTTTGAGATGTTTTCACTGCTATTTTTTGGCAAGGTGATGGTTTGCACGGCTTTGTTCAAATTTGTCGGTGTTTCAAGCTGAAAGGAAAGGTGAAAAGTACATTTCCTTCTATGTTTTTTTCCCCCTGAATTTTAAGAAATGCATTCAGACAAGTGATTAGGTTTTGCCAATTCTGTAAACATCAACTATGTCCTTTTACGAAAGGCTATTTTTTCAAGGCATCCAATGGTTCAATGTTATATATTACCTTCAGAAGCATGATGTCATAACCTGGTGTATTGCTCTTGAATTGTGGATGTGGAAATGGATGAACAGCTACACCGTCAGGTAAAAAGTTGGTGTCATTGACGCCCAAATACGCCTTAAGATGACTAAAGATGACCAAAAAAAAAATACAGATTTAGAGGCCATATATATATAAACAATAAAAAAAATTACTGCCAATTTTTTGTCACCTTTTTGTGTGTTTTTTCCCATAGAATTGTGGATTTTGTGTCAATTTGTATACCCTTTTTTAATAAAATTCCAAAATACGGTAATTAATTTCACCTACCTTGTTTTACAGTGGGCGGCTGTCATCACAAAATCCTCTCTTACCAAAAAGCCAACACATACTGCTTTGGATTTAGAGTCACGAATGTAGACCATGTAGGGTCGACTGTGTGGAATGGAGACATCACTGTCAACAATACCATCTTGCACGACGGAGAAACCTAAGAAAGAGTTTAGTTCTATGAAAAAATTCAACAGCAACAACCTTTTGTAATTACATAAGTAGATTAGATGTGATCACCTGGAGTCAGGCACGGATTTAGAAAGAAAAAGTAATAGATAGGCCTACGTTTTGAGGCTGTCAAACTGGTAATGTACGTTAACCTACCCGTCACCGCCGGGTCTCTGCGGCCTTCAGCGGCTTCTGAAGCACCTGCTTCAGTTTCGGTCTCAAGCGGAGTCGGAGACTGTGGTGGTGGGGGGGCACTTGAATAGGTGTCTGTCACTGCAGCCGGGCTGGGGTTCTCTGTGTTGTTGGGCTGGTGCTGATGCTCAGGTTCATCTGAAATAGCAAGGCAGGATGTTGTGCTAAACTCCTCTTTGCTAGCATCACCCCCGGGCACCGGCCCAATCGGCCCAGTGGTAAATCCGGCCTTGCCTGGAGTGCAGGAGTGCAGCAGTAGCAGACTAGATATATGCCAAAGGATGCTCATTGTTGACAGCTCAGTGAAACTCAGTATGCACCACAGAAATATTGCCTCCTGCTTTTATACAGAGCACGGAAATGGCCGAGCACCCACGGAAAAATACGAGATATTCTCCATTGGTTTTAACCAATAAAAAATCTACTGTAGCTTTCAGTCACGATTATCTTCACGCCTTTATTTCATGAGGTAGCATTTTCAAACTGATTTTAGTCAGCCAGTTCTCAAGTTCATTTATTATTTAATAGTTATTTTTGAGTTAAGTCTTTTTTGCCATGTCGATATTGTCCTCACCACTGTATCCAGATCAGTTTCACTGATGTATCAGCATTTAAGCTTGTTATGACCACAGATCAGTAGTTATCATCAGCTCTCGCTATTAGACAACCCATACTTTGCTGATAATATCAGAAAGCAGTGGCGTCATGCCCATTCAAAGTGGGGCACGTGCCCCCTCAGATTTTTCCTCCCTGATAATGTTTTTGTCACAACTTTATTCCTATTATGCTCCATAATATACCAGAGCCTATGACGACTCAAATGTATTCTTCTGGATGTGTAATAAATCGGTCAGCATCAGCCCGCCCCTTTTTCCTAATATGGTGTCTGTGTATATCAAATCTTTGCTGTGTATGTTTAAGCAACTCACTCGTCTCGCACGTTGAGCTGGCAATGTTTTACAGATGGTCTTGAAGTGGTATGTGGGCAAAGCAACAAATCGGCATTGAATTAGTTATCGGATGATATTAAAAGGTAGTGGGATTATTTGTGGTTGACCTGGAAATTTTAACTTGATAAAAAATTTATGGATTTGATATTAGCTGCGAATTCAGAGCATTAACTTAAGTTGTGTCAGTGTAACGTTATCGATAGCTAGCCTAGTCTAACCGTAAACTAGTTGGCTGACGTTACTGCCATACAAAGCCATAGTAACGTTATCTGATCGGTTTTGAAACATCTGTTCTGTTTTGTCTTGTGTCAAAGTCTCCAGCTGGTTCAATTGTTTTCAGTTTCATAGAAACGAGGGTGTTACATTTGTTGTAGGCTAACTGCAAAATCCAACCTAACGTTATCAAGGCATCGACTTGATGTTTCTCCCATAGACTGTTATTCACGGTTCTTCACGGATCAGGCAGCTAATCATAAATCCAATGGCTAGCTATAGCCCTTCTGTCTGGTTCAAAGGTTAAATGTACAAGTTACTAGCTTTTCTGTTAGCTCATAAATTACTCTTTACAAGTTCCTTATTTAAAATATAATAATGAGCAGTGTAACTACAGTATTTCAATGATTTTACTAAAGTAATGTTACATATTACATTTAATTTGATTACTTTTTTACATTTGTCAAATATTAACCATTTTCAAATAAACGTGGTAGTGTTAACCTTATTCAGCACTGAAATCTGAAATCTGTCAAACTTCTTTCAAAGTCCTTCATCACATATTAATATTAATATTAAAATAACTTCAGAGCACCACAAAGTCAGACCTCAGCACCTTTATGTACCTTTAATGTAAGATCGTTCTTAGGTCACATACCAATTTAAAATCATAACATAAAAACTGCAATGGTACTGTTTTTAAAATCATGTGTAGTAGGCCTAAGTGTACAGTAAGTGTGTGTGTAAACATGCTTTAATGAAGTAGACTTCAAAAGCTTTTGAATTTGAGCTTACAGTTCTTTCATCAACCTGTCTTTTACATAAACTTACAAAATAGATACTTTAACTTAGTCCTCAGAAAGAGGAGGGTTGCTGCTAGCTCCGTTAAGGTATTTCTGTCCCTCCCAAACTGCATTGAAATGGTATGTTTGGCAGCCAGAATTTAAAAATTTTCAGGGGGAGAAACCCCCTGACCCCTCCTAACATGATCCATATCACCCGTCAGAAAACAATTGCAACGTCTCAGATTGTGCCCCCCCCAGAATTTTGGCTTGCATGACGCCCCTGTCAGCACACACTATCAGTTTTAAAAGTTGTGAGAATTTCAGTATCTGTAATTTGAGCAACTTCTGGTACCTTGTGAAAGTCTCTGTTGATATGCTAGCATCAACCAAACTGCACATTTATGATGTGAATCTTCCCTTTCTTCATATTCCAAAGGTACTCTTTTGAGATCTTGAGACAGTGGAAGCCATGGGAGTTCACTGAACCTCTTGAGCATGTGTGAATGCTTTATGCACTGGATGTTCTTCACTGTAAAAAATTTCTAACCCTCCCAAATCAAAAATTTCAAGTGACCGATAACATCTAAATTTTTCAATTGGCCCAAGTGAAATTCTTGTTGCAATAGTCTGTTAACATTGGCTCAATGAGAAATAATACGTCAGACTAATTGAAAAATTTAGATGTTATCGGTCACTTGAAATTTTTGACTTGGGGATGTAATTTTTTTTTACAGTGTTGGTGTTTCCTTGTTGCTAAAGCAGGGTTGCTGCACACGATTTAAAGTCAAATTTAAGGCTTTTAAAGACCTTTTTAAGACCTACATTTTTTTTAATTAATACCGTACATTGGGGGGTACTCAATATTGACAAAAATATATCTCGATATTTTCAAAGTTTTGTTGATAATAATTAGATGATATTTTACTGATTGTGTTTTTGTACTGGTACCATGACTGGTTTAGGCCTGTTGTTGACAGCAGACTCACAAAGATATTCATATTTTTCATATTCTATGCAGTGGTCAGTTCACAGCAGTGACAGAAATTAAAAAAAATTTTAAGGGGCAATATTTGCCACCTTAAATTGATTTCCAGGGGCATTTTCACCCATATGTAAGTTTAAATTTAACTTATTTAGGGGTAAATGCATCACCTTTTATGTCAAATTAGAACATTCCAATTCAATTTGATTAGAATAATAGAAAAGATAAAGCTTGCCCTTACTTGCTTCATTGTCCTGGATGGGGGGGGGGAGGATGGGCGCCCATTACACAATGAATCCATGGAAGGTATTGGGAAATGTCAGTGTATCTTGAGCAGTACTCTCCATTTGACTCCTTTTTGTAATAAGATACAGTTCCATGAGCAACATCTCCACAAACAAGTGGACTCCCAGCGTCTCCCTGTGGATGATATCATTTGATTATTAGTATATCCAGAATGCACTAACAATACACAATGGATAATAATTTGTAAGTGATGCCACTTGAAATACCTCTGCTGGTCCAGTCGTTCCCTTGCTGCACAGAGTGTCGGGTGTCCCACAGTTTTTAGAGTCCAACAGAGTTACATTTGCTTCTTTGAGGACCTTTGATGGAGACCCACGACCGTAATCCTGCAAGCCCCAACCCGAGACCATGCAATCCTTTAAGATTGCATTTTTGGGATTCCCTTTTTTTGGCAAGGTGATAGTCTTCACAGTTTTGTTCAAAGTTGCAGGGGTTTCAAGCTGAAAGGAAAGGTGCAAAGTTCTACATTTCTTTCTATGTTTTTCTGTGTTTTAAAGAATGTATTCATTAGATTTTTAGTATTCATTTGATTAGATACAAGTTAATTAGATTTAGCCAAATTATATTCTACAAACATCAGATTTCCTGTTATGAATGGCCATTTTTCAAAGGCGTGATTTCAATTATAAATGGTTCAGCGTTATATATTACCTTTAAAAGCATGATGTCATGACCTGGTGTATTGCTCTTGAACTGTGGATGTGGAAATGGATGAACAGCTACACCGTCAGGTAAAAAGTTGGTGTCACTGACGCCTAAATACACCTTAAGATGACTAAAGGTGACAACGACAAAAAAAAAACAAAAAAAAAACAGATTTACACAAATATATATTTCAGGTAACACTTTACAATAAGATTCATTAGTTAACATTAGTAAATATATGAACTAACCATGAGCAATACACGTGTTACAGTATTTATTCATCTTTGTTAATATTAGTTAATAAAAATACAGCTGTTCGTTGTTTGTTCATGTTAGTTAATATATTTACTTATGTTAACTAGTACAACCTTTGATTTTAATAATGTATTAGTGCATGTTGAAATGAATATTAACTAAGATTAATAAATGCTGAAGAATTATTGTTCATAATTAGTTCATGTTAACTAAGATTGTTAACTAATATGAACCTTATTGTAAAGTGTTACCATATTTCAATACAAAGATATTGCCACTTTGGATATCAAAAGTCACCTTTCTAATTCCAAAATATGATAATTAATTTCACCAACCTTGTTTTACAGCTGGCGGCTGTCATCACAAAATCCTCTCCTACCAAAAAACCATCACATGCTCTATTGGATTTAGAGTCATGCATGTAGACCATGTAGGGTCGACTGTGTGGAATGGAGACTTTACCGCCGACAATACCATCTACCATCGAACCTAAGAAAGAGTTTAGTTCTATAAAACAATTCAACAGCATATTCTGAGAAACAAACTTTTGTAAATACATAAGTAGATTAGATGTGATCACCTGGAGTGCAGGAGTGCAGCAGTAGCAGACTAGTTATATGCCAAAGGATGCTCATTGTTGACAGCTCAGTGAAACTCAGTATGCACCACAGAAATATTGCCTCCTGCTTTTATACAGAGCACGGAAATGGCCGAGCACCCACGGAAAAATACGAGATATTCTCCATTGGTTTTAACCAATAAAAAATCTACTGTAGCTTTCAGTCACGATTATCTTCACGCCTTTATTTCATGAGGTAGCATTTTCAAACTGATTTTAGTCAGCCAGTTCTCAAGTTCATTTATTATTTAATAGTTATTTTTGAGTTAAGTCTTTTTTGCCATGTCGATATTGTCCTCACCACTGTATCCAGATCAGTTTCACTGATGTATCAGCATTTAAGCTTGTTATGACCACAGATCAGTAGTTATCATCAGCTCTCGCTATTAGACAACCCATACTTTGCTGATAATATCAGAAAGCACACACTATCAGTTTTAAAAGTTGTGAGAATTTCAGTATCTGTAATTTGAGCAACTTCTGTTACCTTGTGAATTTCGTTAGAAATCAAGTCTCTGTTAATATGCTAGCATCAACCAAACTGCGCATTTGTGATGTGTAACGACTGAGACAAGTCAGACACAAGTATTTGTTATAGGTTAACAATTTTTTTTATATCTCACTCTGGTATCTGTGGCCCCATCCCCCCAAACAGGACAAGAATGTCTGCGTTACCATGACCACGATCAGATAAGTTGGTTTCACGACTCTTAGCAATGTGAACAAGGCCCCAGCTCACAAACACCTACAGACATTAGAACAGACTTTCCTGCATTCATTTATCGATGAACTGATTAACATGAAATTAACATGCATTCCAGAACATTTTGTGAATGATTTACTGTCTTGTGTTGTGTCTTTTAATACTATTATCTGTTGATACTATGTATTTTATTATAGAACCAACAGTCAACATAACTTCACGTATACCATGTTTGGTCTCTATAAATTGGTACTTTGAAGATCGAAATGATTGTGTACATGATATGCCGATAGCTGTGCAACATATTGGTATTACAAGAATCTTTCTTAGTTTCGTCATCAGAAATCAATCCAGCGTGCCATTGCAAATGAGCACGCTTAGAGCAAAGACTCATAAATCAACCAGAGGAATCTCCCGCTTGGAAATTCCACCCTTCTCATTGGTCAAGCAAACCTGGAGTGGTGGGGCCTTTCTCAGGCTTTATTAGAGACAATCCACAGTGACTTCCCTCTCTTCTCTGCTGGCCTCAACTGCTGCTCCTTCAAGTTGATACTGTGGGCCCCAGCAGGCCGTGGGCACCGCCTGCCATCCTTTCACGCTCCCAAAGGGAGTCAGACTGCTATTTTCTTCAATCCAGAAAACTGCAACCTTACCATCACTGAATGGGCAACGATCAACTCTTGGCCTTCTCGATACGTTCGGGATGCCGTGCTGTCCAGCGTGGCCTCAGCAGGCCCCCTGGCTGCAGGCTTCGACTCACAACCGGCATGTGCTCACTCAGGAGAGAGAGGACTCTCTCAACCACAACAGCGTCGAACCACCATGCAAGTTCATCATATCTTCTCCATCCAGCAGAGAAGAAAACGATTGCAACTTGTACAGTGACATTTGACACTCACGGACCCATCAACGAAGTCAATTTTCAACCACTTCAAGAATTGTCCACTGCACAGACCATGCAAGTATCAATTTAATGAGGTGCTCTGAAAATGATAAGCTGATGGTTCTTTTCATAGTTAAATAGATCTTTTCCATAGTTCCATTTCCTGCTTCCGGTTCCATAGTTCCATTTCCTGCTTCCTTTTACGAAAGGCTATTTTATCAAGGCATCCAATGGTTCAATGTTATATATTACCTTCAGAAGCATGATGTCATGACCTGGTGTATTGCTCTTGAATTGTGGATGTGGAAATGGATGAACAGCTACACCGTCAGGTAAAAAGTTGGTGTCATTGACGCCCAAATACACCTTAAGATGACTAAAGATGACAAAAAAAAATAGATTTAGAGGCCATATTTATATATATATATATATATATATATATATTAACAATAGAAAAATATTACTGACACTTTTTTGTCACCTTTTTGTGTCTTTTTTCCCATAGAATTGTGGATTTTGTGTCAATTTGTATACCCTTTTTAATAAAATTCCAAAATACAGTAATTAATTTCACCTACCTTTCTTTACAGCTGGCGGCTGTCATCACAAAATCCTCTCTTACCAAAAAAACACCACATACTGCTTTGGATTTAGAGTCACGAATGTAGACCATGTAGGGTCGACTGTGTGGAATGGAGACATCACTGTCAACAATACCATCTTGCACGACGGAGAAACCTAAGAAAGAGTTTAGTTCTATGAAAAAATTCAACAGCAACAACCTTTTGTAATTACATAAGTAGATTAGATGTGATCACCTGGAGTCAGGCACCTCACCGCCAGGTCTCTGCGGCCTTCAGCGGCTTCCGAAGCTCCTGCTTCAGTTTCGGTCTCAAGCGGAGTCGGAGACTGTGGTGGTGGGGGGGCACTTGAATAGGTGTCTGTCACTGCAGCCGGGCTGGGGTTCTCTGTGTTGTTGGGCTGGTGCTGATGCTCAGGTTCATCTGAAATAGCAAGGCAGGATGTTGTGCTAAACTCCTCTTTGCTAGCATCACCCCCAGGCACCGGCCCAATCGGCCCAGTGGTAAATCCGGCCTTGCCTGGAGTGCAGGAGTGCAGCAGTAGCAGACTAGTTATATGCCAAAGGATGCTCATTGTTGACAGCTCAGTGAAACTCAGTATGCACCACAGAAATATTGCCTCCTGCTTTTATACAGAGCACGGAAATGGCCGAGCACCCACGGAAAAATACGAGATATTCTCCATTGGTTTTAACCAATAAAAAATCAATTGCAGCTTTCAGTCACGATTATCTTCACGCCTTTATTTCATGAGGTAGCATTTTCAAACTGATTTTAGTCAGCCAGTTCTCAAGTTCATTTATTATTTAATAGTTATTTTTTATTATAGTTATAGTTATTTAGTCTTTTTTGCCATGTCGATATTGTCCTCACAACTGTATCCAGATCAGTTTCACTGATGTATCATCATTTAAGCTTGTTATGACCACAGATCAGTAGTTATCATCAGCTCTCGCTATTAGACAACCCATACTTTGCTGATAATATCAGAAAGCACACACTATCAGTTTTAAAAGTTGTGAGAATTTCAGTATCTGTAATTTGAGCAACTTCTGGTTGTGAATTTCTTTAGAAATCAAGTCTCTGTTGATATGCTAGCATCAACCAAACTGCGCATTTGTGATATGAATCTTCCCTTTCTTCATATTCCAAAGGTATTCTTTTGAGATCTTGAGACAGTGGAAGCCATCGGAGTTGTAAGAATTGATAAATTAGGAAATGCCGGACAGTCTGGTTGGGGAGCACCCAGACCCTGAGAGGACAAAGGACCTCTCTGGAAATTACTATTTGAACTCACCATTTGTGAGGCAAAGTCACACCTCAGAACACATCTCTCCCCCTCTTCCTCACTCCCCCTCTTCCTCACTCCCCCTCTCACATGCTGAGACCACATGTAAATCACCCAAGAAAATGTATAGTTTAATGTGAATGATTATCACAGAGTATTTTTCATGTTTGGTATCATTTAAAATGTCACAGTGCGACTGGTACAAATGTCTCATTTCCAAATAAGTAAAACAAAAAGGTTTTTGAGAGTTTATGGATAACTAGCACACAAGGAGGGGTTGGCCTCTAGACAAATGGTCTCCCTCTCAGCCTTACGTATTTCTTAATGTTGGGTTGCATGTTTTCTCTTTATTCTAGAGAATTTGATGTTTTGTATCGATTATCTTTGAATTGATTATGAAATTGGCATGATACATTTACCTGACATAATAAATTGTTACATTTGATTATTCTAACTGACTTTGACATTATTTTCATTGAAGAGTTAAACGGAATAGTCAAATATTCGCTCACAATTAATGATCCAAAGATATCATTAAAACCTTTTCATTTATGGAGTCAGATGAAATAACGAGAGAATACATATTCAAATGTATTGCATTTAATCAAAAAATACTTTGCCTCGAGAAAAGGACAGTAACACGTAAAGACCTTCCGCGCTGGTCGGATGCTGGTCGGACTTTGGGCCGTTTGAGCGGGAGCTTACGGAGTTCACTGAAACTCTTGAGCATGTGTGAATGCTTTATGCACTGGATGTTCTTGGTGTTTCCTTTTTAATGTTTACTGCACACGATTTAAAGTCAAATTTAAGGCTTTAACCTTTTTTCTTCTAGAAATTAAAATTAATACCATACATTGGGGGGTAACCAATATTGACAAAAATATATCTCGATATTTTCAAAGTTTTGTTGATAATAATTAGATGATATTTTACTGATTGTGTTTTTGTACTGGTACCATGACTGGTTTAGGCCTGTTGTTGACAGCAGACTCACGAAGATATTCATATTTTTGGGGGCTCATTACATGATGAATTCATGGAAGGTATTGGGAAATGTCAGTGTATCTTGTGCAGTTCTCTAATACTGGTTACTGAACGGAAAGTATTCAGACCCCCTTAAATTTTTCACTCTTTGTTATATTGTAGCAATTTGCTAAAATCATTTAAGTTCATTTTTTTCCTCATTATTGTACACACAGCACCCCATATTAAAAGAAAAACACAGAATTGTTGACATTTTTGCACATTTATTAAAAAAGAAAAACTGAAATATCACATGGTTCTAAGTATTCAGACCCTTTGCTGTGACACTCATATATTTAACTCAGGTGCTGTCCATTTCTTCTGATCATCCTTGAGATGGTTCTACACCTTCATTTGAGTCCAGCTGTGTTTGATTATACTGATTGGACTTGATTAGGAAAGCCACACACCTGTCTATATAAGACCTTACAGCTCACAGTGCATGTCAGAGCAAATGAGAATCATGAGGTCAAAGGAACTGCCTGAAGAGCTCAGAGACAGAATTGTGGCAAGACACAGATCTGGCCAAGGTTACAAAAAAAATTCTGCTGCACTTAAGGTTCCTAAGAGCACAGTGGCCTCCATAATCCTTAAATGGAAGACGTTTGGGATGACCAGAACCCTTCCTAGAGCTGGCCGTCCGGCCAAACTGAGCTATCGGGGGAGAAGAGCCTTGGTGAGAGAGGTAAAGAAGAACCCAAAGATCACTGTGGCTTGTAGTAAGTTGTAGTAAGTCAACCATCACTGCAGCCATCCACCAGTCGGGGCTTTATGGCCCGACGGAAGCCTCTCCTCAGTGCAAGACACATGAAAGCCCGCATGGAGTTTGCTAAAAAAACACCTGAAGGACTCCAAGATGGTGATAAATAAGATTCTCTGGTCTGATGAGAGCAAGATAGAACTTTGTGGCCTTAATTCTAAGCGGTATGTGTGGAGAAAACCAGGCACTGCTCATCACCTGTCCAATACAGTCTCAACAGTGAAGCATGGTGGTGGCAGCATCATGCTGTGGGGGTGTTTTTCAGCTGCAGGGACAGGACGACTGGTTGCATTCGAGGGAAAGATGAATGCGGCCAAGTACAGGGATATCCTGGACGAAAACCTTCTCCAGAGTGCTCTGGACCTCAGACTGGGCCGAAGGTTCACTTTCCAACAAGACAATGACCCGAAGCACACAGCTAAAATAACGAAGGAGTGGCTTCACAACAACTCCGTGACTGTTCTTGAATGGCCCAGCCAGAGCCCTGACTTGAACCCAATTGAGCATCTCTGGAGAGACCTGAAAATGGCTGTCCACCAACGTTTACCATCCAACCTGACAGAACTAGAGAGGATCTGCAAGGAGGAATGGCAGAGGATACCCAAATCCAGGTGTGAAAAACTTGTTGCATCTTTCCCAAAAAGACTCATGGCTATATTAGATCAAAAGGGTGCTTAATACTGAGCAAAGGGTCTGAATACTTAGGACCATGTGATATTTCAGTTTTTCTTTTATAATAAATGTGCAAAAATGTCAACAATTCTGTGTTTTTCTGTCAATATGGGGTGCTGTGTGTACAATGAGGGAAAAAAATGAACTTGCATGATTTTAGCAAATGGCTGCAATATAACGAGTGAAAAATTTAAGGGGGTCTGAATACTTATATATATATATATATATATATATATATATACTGCTCAAAAAAATTAAAGGAACACTTTGAAAACACATCAGATCTCAATGGGGAAAAATATCATGCTGGATATCTATACTAATATGGACTGGGTAATGTGTTATGAACGAAAGGATGCCACATCGTTTGATGGAAATGAAAATAATCAACCTACAGAGGATTGAATTCAAAGACACCCCGGAAATCTAAGTGAAAAAATGATGCAGCAGGCTTGTCAATTTTGCTGAAATTTCATTGCAGCAACTCAAAATGGTTCTCAGTAGTTTGTATGGCCCCCACGTGCTTGTATGCATGCCTGACAACGTCGGGACATGCTCCTACTGAGACGACGGATGGTGTCCTGGGGTATTTCCTCCCAGATCTGGACCAGCGCATCACTGAGCTCCTGGACAGTCTGAGGTGCAACCAGGTGATGTCAGATGGACCGAAACACAATGTCCCAGAGGTGTTCTATTGGATGTAGGTCAGGTGAGCGTGGTGGCCCTTCAATGGTATCATTCCTTCATCCTCGAGGAACTGCCTGCATGCTCTCGCCACATGAGGCCGGGCATTGTTGTGCACCAGGAGGAACCCAGGACCCACTGCACCAGCATAGGGTCTGACAATGGATCCAAGGATTTCATCCCGATACCTAATGGCAGTCAGGGTGCCATTGTCTAGCCTGCAGAGGTCTGTGCGTCCCTCCATGGATATGCCTCCCCAGACCCTCACTGACCCACCACCAAACCGGTCATGCTGAACGATGTTACAGGCAGCATAACATTCTCCACGGCTTCTCCAGACCCTTTCCTGTCTGTCACGTGCTCAGGGTGAACCTGCTCTCATTTGTGAAAACCACAGGGCACCAGTGGTGGACCTGCCAATTCTGGTGTTCAATGGGAAATGCCAATCGAGCTCCCTGGTGCTGGGCAGTGAGCACAGGGCCCACTAGAAGACGTCGGGCCCTCAGGCCACCCTCATGAAGTCTGTTTCTGATTGTTTGGTCAGAGACATTCACACCAGTGGCCTGCTGGAGGTCATTTTGTAGGGTTCTGGCAGTGCTCATCATGTTCCTCCTCGCACAAAGGAGCAGATACTGGTCCTGCTGATGGGTTAAGGACCTTCTACGGCCCTGTCCAGCTCTCCTAGAGTAGCTGTCTGTCTTCCTGGAATCTCCTCCATGCTCTTGAGACTGTGCTGGGAGACACAGCAAACCTTCTGGCAATGGCACATATTGATGAGCCATCCTGAAGGAGCTGGACTGCCTGCGCAACCTCTGTAGGGTCCAGGTATCGCCTCATGCTACCAGTAGTGACACTGACCCTAGCCAAATGCAAAACTGGTGAAAAACAGTCTGAAAAGATGAGTAGGGAAAAAATGTCAGTGGCCACCACCTGTAAAACCATTCCTGTTTTGGGGGTTGTCTCACTGTTGCCCATCTAGTGCACCTGCTGTTAATTTCATTAACACTAAAGCAGTTGAAACTGATTACCAACCCCCTCTGTTACTTAACTGACCAGATCAATATCCCAGGAGTTTAACTGACTTGATGCTATTCTCTGATTAAAAAGTGTTCTCTTTATTTTTTTTGAGCAGTGTATATATATATATATATATAAAATGCTATTGCTTTAGAACCACTGAACTACAGCATGGATGCTTGGTATGTACATTTTAGACAAAGGAAATGCATTTTAGACTTTTATAAAACACTTAGCCTTTATTTTAAAATGGCACATTTAATGTTACATTTGCTAACTGTTGCAGTAGTAAAACATGGATAATTAAATTTATATTAAACCAAACAAATTGTATTTAACTTAATTACTTCATGCTCTTCCTCTTCATGCTCTTCCAGCTTGCCCTTACTTATTTTTTTTTCTGCAGAGGATGGGTGTTCATTACATGATGAATCCATGGAAGGTACTGGGAAATGTCAGTGTATCTTGTGCAGTACTCTCCATTTGACTCCTGTTTGTAATAAGATGAAATTCCCCGAGCAACATCTCCACAAACAAGTGGACTCCCAGAGGCTCCCTGTGGATGAGATCATTTGATTATTAGTATATCCAGAATGCACTAACAATACACTTTAGATAAGAATTTGTAAGTGGTGTCACTTGAAATACCTCTGCTGGTCCAGTCGTTCCCTCGCTGCACAGAGTGTCGGGTGTCCCACAGTTTTTAGAGTCTAACAGAGTTACATTTGCTTCTTTGAGGACCCTTGATGGAGGCCCACGACCGTAATCCTGCAAGCCCCAACCCAAGACCATGCAATCCTTTGAGATGTTTTCACTGCTATTTTTTGGCAAGGTGATGGTATGCACGGCTTTGTTCAAATTTGTCGGTGTTTCAAGCTGAAAGGAAAGGTGAAAAGTACATTTCCTTCTATGTTTTTTCCACCCTGAATTTTAAGAAATGCATTCAGACAAGTGATTAGATTTTGCCAATTCTGTAAACATCAACTATGTCCTTTTACGAAAGGCTATTTTATCAAGGCATCCAATGGTTCAATGTTATATATTACCTTCAGAAGCATGATGTCATAACCTGGTGTATTGCTCTTGAATTGTGGATGTGGAATTGGAAGAACAGCTACACCGTCAGGTAAAAAGTTGGTGTCATTGACGCCCAAATACGCCTTAAGATGACTAAAGATGACCAAAAAAAAAATACAGATTTAGAGGCCATATATATAACCAATAAGAAAAAATACTGCCACTTTTGTCACCTTTTTTTCACATAGAATTGTGGATTTTGAGTCAATTTGTATACCGTTTTTTAATAAAATTCCAAAATACGGTAATTCATTTCACCTACCTTGTTTTACAGTGGGCGGCTGTCATCACAAAATCCTCTCTTACCAAAAAGCCAACACATACTGCTTTGGATTTAGAGTCACGAATGTAGACCATGTAGGGTCGACTGTGTGGAATGGAGACATCACTGTCAACAATACCATCTTGCACGACGGAGAAACCTAAGAAAGAGTTTAGTTCTATGAAAAAATTCAACAGCAACAACCTTTTGTAATTACATAAGTAGATTAGATGTGATCACCTGGAGTCAGGCACGGATTTAGAAAGAAAAAGTAATAGATAGGCCTACGTTTTGAGGCTGTCAAACTGGTAATGTACGTTAACCTACCCGTCACCGCCGGGTCTCTGCCGCCTTCAGCGGCTTCCGAAGCTCCTGCTTCGGTTTCAGTCTCAAGCGGAGTCGGAGACTGTGGTGGTGGGGGGGCACTTGAATAGGTGTCTGTCACTGCAGCCGGGCTGGGGTTCTCTGTGTTGTTGGGCTGGTGCTGATGCTCAGGTTCATCTGAAATAGCAAGGCTGGATGTTGTGCTAAACTCCTCTTTGCTAGCATCACCCCCGGGCACTGGCCCAATCGGCCCAGTGGCAAATCCGGGGCAATATTTGCCACCTTAAATTGATTTCCAGGGGCATTTTCACCTATATGTAAATTTTTTCTAAACTTATTTAAATGCATCACCTTTTATGTCAAATTCTAACATTCCAATTCAATTCGATTAGAATAATAGAAAAGATAAAGCTTGCACAAAAGCTTAAACAGATTACAGCTTGTCCAAAATGCGGCCGCAAGACTCCTGACAGGCACTCGGAAAAATGAGGATATTACCCCTATATTAAGAGAACTACATTGGCTGCCGGTTTCCTACAGGATTAATTTTAAGATACTTTTATTTGTTTTTAAAGCACTAAATAGCACTGCTCCAACATATATAACTGATCTGATCTAGGCGAAGAAACCAAAGAGAGTATTGCGCTCCGAGTCATTAAATCTCTTGGTGGTCCCGCGGACGTACCAGAAAATGAGAGGAGACCGCTCCTTTGCGGCCGCTGCTCCCAGGCTGTGGAATAGTTTAACTCATTATATCCAGCAATGTTCCTCTCTTAGAGAGTTTAAACGACATTTAAAAGCATATTTTTTGTATATTTGTATATTGGCATTTGATCATTCATGAGTGCTGTGTTAGTGGTGTAATGGGTTACTATTAATGCTGCATTGAATTTGAGGTTTTATTTTGTGATTGTCTGTGGCAATGTTATAGAATTTGAATGTGATTTTATGATTATTTTACTTTTTCTTATGTACAGCACTGTGGTCAACCTTCGTTGTATTAATATTTGCTTTATAAATAAATTTAACATTGAACATTGAACATTGAGCTTGCCCTTACTTGCTTCATTTTCCTGGATGGGGGGGGGAGGATGGGCGCCCATTACACAATGAATCCATGGAAGGTATTGGGAAATGTCAGTGTATCTTGAGCAGTACTCTCCATTTGACTCCTTTTTGTAATAAGATACAATTCCATGAGCAACATCTCCACAAACAAGTGGACTCCCAGCGTCTCCCTGTGGATGATATCATTTGATTACTAGTATATCCAGAATGCACTAGCAATACACCATGGATAATAATTTGTAAGTGGTGTCACTTGAAATACCTCTGCTGGTCCAGTCGTTCCCTCGCTGCACAGAGTGTCGGGTGTCCCACAGTTTTTAGAGTCCAACAGCGTGACATTTGCTTCTTTGAGGACCCTTGATGGAGGCCCACGACCGTAATCCTGCAAGCCCCAACCCGAGACCATGCAATCCTTTAAGATTGCATGTTTGGGATTCTCTTTTTTTGGCAAGGCGATAGTCTTCACAGTTTTGTTCAAAGTTGCAGGGGTTTCAAGCTGAAAGGCAAAAGGTGCAAAGTTCTACATTTCTTTCTATGTTTTTCTGTATTTTAAAGAATGTATTCATTAGATTTTTAGTATTCATTTGATTAGACACAAGTTAATTAGATTTAGCCAAATTATATTCTACAAACATCAGATTTCCTGTTATGAATGGCCATTTTTCAAAGGCGTGATTTCAATTATAAATGGTTCAACGTTATATATTACCTTTAAAAGCATGATGTCATGACCTGGTCTATTGCTCTTGAACTGTGGATGTGGAAATGGATGAACAGCTACACCGTCAGGTAAAAAGTTGGTGTCACTGATGCCTAAATACACCTTAAGATGACTAAAGGTGACAAAAAAAAAAAAAAACAGATTTACACAAATATATATTTCAGGTAACACTTTACAATAAGGTTCATTAGTTAACATTAGTAAATATATGAACTAACCATGAGCAATACATGTGTTACAGTATTTATTAATCTTTGTTAATATTAGTTAATAAAAATACAGCTGTTCGTTGTTTGTTCATGTTAGTTAATACATTTACTAATGTTAACTAGTACAACCTTTGATTATAATAATGTATTAGTGCATGTTGAAATTAATATTAACTAAGATTAATAAATGCTGAAGAAGTATTGTTCATAATTAGTTCATGTTAACTAAGGTTAACTAATATGAACCTTATTGTAAAGTGTTACCATATTTCAATACAAAGATATTGCCACTTTGGATATCAAAAGTCACATTTCTAATTCCAAAATATGATAATTAATTTCACCAACCTTGTTTTACAGTGGGCGGCTGTCATCACAAAATCCTCTCCTACCAAAAAACCATCACATACTCTATTGGATTTAGAGTCATGCATGTAGACCATGTAGGGTCGACTGTGTGGAATGGAGACTTTACCGCCAACAATACCATCTACCATCTACCATCGAACCTAAGAAAGAGTTTAGTTATATGAAACAATTCAACAGCATATTCTGAGAAACAAACTTTTGTAAATACATAAGTAGATTAGATGTGATCACCTGGAGTGCAGGAGTGCAGCAGTAGCAGACTAGTTATATGCCAAAGGATGCTCATTGTTGACAGCTCAGTGAAACTCAGTATGCACCACAGAAATATTGCCTCCTGCTTTTATACAGAGCACGGAAATGGCCGAGCACCCACGGAAAAATATGAGATATTCTCCATTGGTTTTAACCAATAAAAAAATTGCAGCTTTCAGTCACGATTATCTTTACGCCTTTATTTCACGAGATAGCATTTTCAAACTGATTTTAGTCAGCCAGTTCTCAAGTTCATTTATTACGAAAATACTCTATTTCCTCGAATTTGTTTGATTTTTGCCTTCGAAAGGAGAGACGTTATTTTTTGGAACTTGAACTGATCGAAAGAGAGTTGCACAACTCTTTGAATTGAGACATTTGATTCGCGAACTCTGATCTATGAGTCGTTTGGTTCATGAGCTTTGTTCAACTGAATCAATTCGTTGGTTTCCAATTCATATTGTTGAGCATACTGTTTGTTTTGAAAAGAAAAGTGGGTCATTGGAAGAAATTCTGATTCATAATCTGTGTTTCGTCAAATTGAATAATTACATTTAATTTTTGTACATTTGGGTTATTGAATGTAACATTTTGTTTTATTATTGTAATTTCCTTTGGTCAAAGTGAAAGCGAAAGACACAGTAATGGGTTTTTGAGAGTTTACTTTATTCACACACTGAATGAAAAGTGTGAAACTTCATCAAATTGAACTGAAGCTGTTAAGCTGTTGAATCTTTCAACCTAGAAGAAACAACAGAAGAGTTGATGACAATGTTTTTGATTACTGAGTGACTATCATTGATTAATTGTTCATATATGATAAATCTAATTGAAACAAACTACAAAGAGAACAATTTCTTCCTTTCAATATAATCTTTTATCTGAATCAGAACAAAATTGTCGATTATTCACTTACCTGTTGCATCGTTCCTCCCTCCAGTAGACGTTCCTTACTTCTGATCATAGTGGCCCATATTGAACATCATTACTTTCATTTTTTCAATTTTTTTATAACACAAACTGATGATTTGATCGAGATTAAAACCAAGATTGGATTTTGTGACCTAAGTTGACTTCAGAATCCTTCTTTTTTCTTTTTTCAAGATTTAATCCAATCCTATAGCCGAAATCCAATCAGATTACTTTTGAACAACTGGCCCCAGCCAGAAAACAAAGATGTAGACCAAGAATTCAAAGAAGGATGGACAAAAAAGTATTCTTTCTGTGCTAAACTGTTAGTTCAGAGACTGTAGTGCTTGTAAATGTAATGGAAATATTATTAGACCTTTTAAATGTTCTTCTGCGTTCTTCTCGTTCTTGGGAGTTTGTTGTCATATAGGTTTATAGTTTTAAAATGCATCAAGGTGCCCTAAACCCGTTGTGTTTTTTTTTATCCCTGTGGTCATATTTAAGATAATTTTATGTATATATATTTTTTTTTACAAAAATATAAAATTAAATAATATTAAATAAAGATATTTATTGCTGTGGTATCAGTAATAAAACAAACATTTGTGTGTTAAACTGCAACCATAAGGCAAGGAGGCAACACATACATAAATATATAATAAAAGAGGATGCTTGGATGTTCAGCATCTATAGCTGATGTTTGCTCTTTCTGTGACACATACCGCTGCCCAGCTTCGAAGCAAAAAGCTGAATATGTGAGTTGAACGGATGCTTATATACCCATATGTCCGAGGTAGTGGCTTGTCACGCAAATCTCACTCGCCAATGTCTTGTTTTAGTGATTGGGCTCCCAAATGAGATCCCACTACATCAGTCTGTCAATGTAACATTGAACTTGACTGACTGATAGGGAACGAAAGTATTATAGTTTCAAAAACACACATGGAAAAAAAAAAGAGGTTGTGTGAAAAAATCGTGAGAAAACACACCTTAAGATGGGCTGAAAACATGATCTGTGGCAACAGCTCTGTAGTGTAAGTTGTACTAGTGCCCTAAATGAACTGATTTGTGACACAATTCAGACTTCATAAGTCTTTATTGGAAAATGTCTCACACGATGGGATAAAGAGCATAGCTGGCGATCCCGCAAGTGTTTTTGCCATTGCGTATCATTCTCATGTAGCCTCCTTCTCCCCATCCTGTACCCCAACTGAGAAAAGAAAGGAAAAGACGAGGTCACACACCTAGAAAGGAATTACCCTGCTTTTTTTGGACATGTTTCCTGAAACATGGTATTCTATGAAGTAACTGTTCTATATTTTGCCAACATAATATTCATTACAGGTGCACAACATTTAAATAGGTGTGTTTAGTTTGTTGTGTTGTGTTGCCAGCAGTGTACGAGGTGTTAGTGTAGTCATAAACCTAAATGACGGGTGTTCTCTTACCTGTTTTTGATTATCCAGTAATCTTTGCCCTTCTCTGAGCCATAACCAACCACAAGCACAGCATGGTTGAGGTTGTTAGGGTTACAGTTAGATTCCTTGTAGATTCCTATAAATATAAATGATAATTATATATATATAAAATAAATAGCCTACATATTTATGTATTATATGTATATTTATACATTTACATTATATACAAGAAAGAAAGAATCGTTTGAACTGTTATATGATAGTTAAATAAATAAATAGTCACAAAACATTCATCTATGTATGATTTATATATATATATATATATATAATATTTGAAAAAGTCAATGATAAGTCTATGAAAAATCAATAAATGATTGTTTTATTTCAACATTAAATAAAAATATATATATTTGTGTATAATATTATATATAAAAAAAAATTAAGAAATTGTAAAATAGTTATTACGATATTTTAAAAATATATAATACAAATAGTGCAAATAGTAATAAAAAACCCCCCAATAAAACAGAAATTATTAGTAAATTATTATTTTATATATTATTTTCTTCTTTTCTTTTTGGAATGGAAATAGAATCAATAGAAGTGAAATCTTACCTGAACCGTAGAAGAGAAAGCTTGGATGGTCGGCATCTATAGCGACGGTGATTGGACCGACGGTTGCCACGGCGTCAGCCAATGCCTGCTCATCTCCGGCCGGGATGAACCTGTAATCACTGATTCTGGCAACAACTGAACTTCTGTCATAGAAACAGGGCTGAACATCCTGGTGAAACCATAACCAAAAAAGATACATTCAGTTTGGCCATCTCATATCTCATACAGTCTACTTCTCTAATTCAAACGAACAAGATGTCTCACCGCTGACGTATAGGGGTAAGTGTCAGAGCTCTCCAACCCTTTATAGATCACATAATCATAGGCGTTGGCCATCCAGGCTCCGCTGCAGCCGTACGTGCCATAAGACCTGGAGCAGTCCACCAGCTGCTGCTCGCTGAGGGACATCAACTGCCCCGTCCTCTTGAACACTTGGCCTTCGATGGCACCCGTAGTGCTAAAGGCCCAGCAAGACCCACAGTATCCCTGAAAAAAATGACAAATCAGTCTTTTTAGCACCAAACATACAGTAGAATAATCCCAGCTAACAGGGAACGTTCTCAGAGCTTTGGCTAACGTTTTGGGAAGGTTCTCTCATTGTGAAGAACAAACATTATTACGGTATCGTTATAGAACGTTTGTTCAAAGTTATCTGGTTTTTAAAAATGTTCTCAAAATGTTAGCACAAAAACGTTATTATACATCATTCATGGAATATTTTTTCCTGAAATGTTTAGTTGGACTTCAGAGAACATTCAGAAATAACGTTTTCATAACTTAATGGCAACGTTAGCAAAAGCTAGCTTATATTTTTGTTAGCTGGGATGACACTTTGGAATAAAATTAAGCATATGAATGATGATCAACTAAGAAAATACAAGAGAATCCCACCTGGTCTTTGACTTCAGTCACATATCCCTGTGCTCGATAGTCAACATTGGTCAATCCCAGTCTGTTGGCATTTAAACTGAGCGTCTGAGCGGATGCAATCTTTCCTCTTCTGTCTATCGGGCCACTAATTTTGGCACCCAGCAAGCGGTTATACTCCATACTGGTCTGAAGAGAACACAAAAATCAGGTCAGATATCATATTGGACCACATTTTTGTACATGATGACATCCACACCACTAGGTGTCAGTATAAGACCACCTTTAACAAAGCTAATAAAACAGTTTCTTATAATGTTTATGATTTCAATAGGGTAGTTTCTTCAGTCGTTTTTACTTACGAGGTCACCGTATTTGTTCATTGCCATGCTAAACGTTGACAATCCGAAACGAAAATCGTTGTTGTTTTTCTCAATCATCCTCATGTTTGTCTCCCAGATGGTCTGTCTCTGATTGTCATCCCTCTACAGTTATAAAGTGAAACATCATAAGAAATACAAACAAAAATGCAGTGCATAATGGACAGTATAACATATAATAATCTTAACAACACAGTAGGTGACTTAAAATACATGTTTAAACAGAGTTAAGTGCCTCAAAAGCACAATAGTGGTTCAAACTTTTCAATTAAATGAGTTTTTAAAGGAACAGTTTGCCCAAAACTGAAAATTCAGGCTTTATTCACTTGCCATCATGTCTTCGACATGCCTTCTGTTGTATTCCAACGTGAGTGAATGATAACTGAATTTTCATTATTTGGGTGGACTGTCTCTTTAAGTCACACACGAATGACCATAACTGACCTTTTCATCATAGGATATTTCATGGGCCTTTTTCCACAGCGTCCACTCTGAGGCGACCTCCTCTTCTGAATCTGCTGCCCCCTGCAGAGGCGCCCACATCAGGAGCGCAAACACGGCCGCTCGACTGAACAGCGCCACCCAGTGTGCTTGATAGGTATCTATGCAAAAGACACATTACATTTAAAAAAATGTTTTATCCACAATTTTTTTTAAATAAATTTTCATATATATATGAAAAAATTTTATAAAAAAAATGATTTGCTTTTAATAAAATAAATAAATAAATAAATGTTTATGACTAAATATTTAACATAAATATTTTAACAACTGAACAGGTCACTTATGGTTATTTGCTTCACTAGATAACATGACAATTCTTTTATTTTTATTTTTTGAATTCTTATTCTTAAATCGATTCACTTTTACAAACAAACAAATAAATAAATAGAAATACTGAGCATAGTTTAGTTTAAAAAATGTTGGCTCAGCAATTTAATTTAAATAAACATTTATAACTAAATATTTAACATAAATATTTAAACAACTGGGTATTTTTTTTCAGTTCCTATTCTTAAACTGATTCACTTTTACAATAAAAACACAAATAAATAAATAAATAAATAAACAAAATAAATAAATAAATAAAAATACTGAGCACAATTCAGGTTGCATTTTTGGTTCAACAATTCAATTTAAATAAATATTTAAAACTAAATATATAACATAAATGTTTACACGACTGTATTTGTTTATAATATTTACACCAGGTCCAAAACGAACGTTTGATTATTTGCTTTTTGAGTTCTTATTCTAAGACTGATTCACTTTTACAAATAAATTGACAATATATAATTGTTATACTATACTATACTATACTATACTATACTATACTATACTATAATATATACTATAATTATAACTAACATATAATAAACAATGAGCACAATTTATGTCACATTTTTGGTTCAACAATTCAATTTAAATACATATTTATAACAAAATATTTAAAATAAATATTTAAACAACGGAACTAAGTCGTATTTACACCATATCCAAAGTTCCTTATATGACTCCTTCCAGTCTTACCGAACATGTTGATGCACAGGCTCTGCAAAAAGTGTCTGTCTGAGCGTCTGGAGTTTTGTGCAGATGAAACTGCAGCATGTCTTCTGCATTATATACCTTCACACGGACTGAGGACTGAGTCAGCGATGTTTGAATGCCTGACGTGTTTTGTCTGACCTGATTCTTGTTTGGAATATAATGAACGTACTACTACAGACATTATATCCTTAAAGTATAGTCCAGCCACCCCAAGGCCTTTATTACGGGGGTGAATGCTGAGTCATCTGTCTTTCTTGTTCTGCAGTCAGGCTGTGTGTTCTTCAGTGCTGTCATAATTTAGCCCCATTATTACGGTTCATCCCATGATTGCCTCTGCAGGGCATATTTTGGGGCTTTTCATTATAAACAGTCTGTGTTGAAGGGCAGGTACAGGTGAACAGAATTACAATTTGCCTTACAAAATTACTTTGCCGTATTAAATGAAAAGGTTAGACTTTTTTTTTACTATAGCCTATTATTATATTACATTAAATTACATTACATATTATATTATTATTATATTACAGCCTATTATAGCCTATTGTATTTATATCCTTTATTTTTACTAGACTATTTTTATATTATAGTGAATAGCATCACGATTTTCCTTATACTTTGCTGTATTACATAAAAATAAATATAATTATTATATTATATTGTTATATTATATTTTTATACTATAGTGCATAACCTTACAATTTTCCTTACAAACTGTGTTAAATAAAAATAAATAAAGAAAATATTTTTTACCATAGCCTATATATTTTTTCTATACTATAGACTATATTATATTATATTATAAGTAAATAGAATTTACTTACAATTCTCCTTAAAAAGAATACTTTGTTGACTCAAAAAAAAATATATTTCATTACTATAGGTTATATTTTTATTACTTTGTAATAATTGTATATTATATGTATTTATTATCTTACATTTTCCTCACCGATTACTCTGCCATATTGAATAAAAATAATAAATACAAAAGTTATTTTTATCTTTTGTATAATGACTCATTTAAACTTTAAAATATGAGAATTTAATTAAATATGTACAATTTGTAGAATATATCAAAAGTGATACCAGAGCCCGTCTACTATTAGACATTCTCTGGTGCTACCGACCCCCCCAAAATTTTAACAATATTCTGTTTTTTATTTTTATGGGACAAACAACACTGTGGGATCTAATTATCAGACCCTTTTGTAACAATTATCAAAACATTTAATAAAACGCTCTATGTAAATAAACATCCTTTTTTGCCTTTTATAATAAAATAACAAATCAAAATCCCCTCTGACAATGGCTAACTAGCTATATGTTTTAAAATTATCTAAAATTAGGGGTCTTTATTTTATATAACTGAATATATATATATATTTTAATTTATAATTTCAAGTCGGATCATTCGAACAGTTTCGGCGATTCTTTTACGTCCTGAAGCAACCGTGTTTACGCGGCTCATGTGATGGGTTTTGACGCGAACTATTCGCACACGAACTATTCGCTTTTTCGTTACGCATCCAGTGTGAAAGGGCCTTTATGAAGGAACTTGCCGTTAATAATGGCTTTTTTCACTGTTTTATTTGTAACATTTCTTGCAACACGTTATTTGGCTATTAAAGTAACTCCAGTCTCAGTTTCGCCTCACCAGTTTAATCCTCGGTTTACTTTATTATATCTGCTCAATTACCAAGTTTTCGGCTCATTACGATTCGTACTATTTCACACAAAATGATTCTCGGTTTAATGAGTCGGTTTTGTCAACTGATTCATTTGAAAGATCCGACTCATAAGAACAATTCATTCAGGAATCGAACACATCTACCTTCTGTCTGTGTGTGTGTGTGTGTGTGTGTGAGTGAGTGAGTGAGAGAGAGAGAGAGAGAGAGAGAGAGAGTGTGAGGAGGGGGCATACAAGTGAATTCGCAGTTGATGCAAAAGCTGCTCGCTCATGTTCGTGCTGGCTCGGTTCCGTGTAACACTCACTGCGGTAAACAAGACCGTTAATCCCCGTTCATTCAGTTCTTCACTGGGGATGAATGAGCGCTGCGGACTGACATTATAAAAGGGACACCGCGCAAACCAGCAAGATGAAGCACGAATGAGATTCCTAGGATGTCTTTCAAGGTAAACATGACTATTTACTTGGGTAAAACATTATTTATTTAATCTAAATATGTCTTAAGATGAATACTAATAAACGTGTCACCGAATAACGAATTAAGAGTTTTTCTATCAGTCACGAGCGTCTTTATGGCCTGATGACGAGGGTTCGCCCACCCCGCCCTTCCAAAATTCACCATGGTAACCGTAGCTTACGCTAAAATATGGTATACTAATCATGGTACATTATTTTGGAATCTAACGTTACTTTCTTTGCTGTCATTTTGTTTAACAGGTTCATATTTTACACTCTGAATTAATATATTTTATTTCAAAGTAATTTATATTAATGAAATAGTACTGTCAAATCGATTAATCGCATCTAACATAAAAGTTTGTAGCCTATATATATACACGTGTGTGTGTGTGTGTGTGTGTGTGTGTGTATACACACAATCGATTTGACAGCACTCAATTTTAAATAAATGTTTTATTTAAATTAATTTAGTGCTTTTAGTCTTTTCTTTTCTTTTTGATGATATTTTATTCAGCAACATTACTTTTCTAATGTTGACTAAGGGCACGAAAGAGGATTTATACTGATATTGATTCGACAGTCCTTCAGTAATATAATAATGAGTAAATAACCTGCATTTAACATCCACCTGAGGTATAATAGTGTGATCTCTCTCTGTATGAAGATTGTACGTGTTTGTTTGTGTCTGATTCTGCTTGTTTATGTGTCTGACAGAAGGAGACTCCTCTTGCCAACGCTGTGTTTTGGGCAGCAAGGAAAGGAAACTTGGCTTTGCTTCAGCTGTTGTTGAACAGCGGGCGAGTGGATGTAGACTGCAAAGATTGTGTATGAACTATCTTGCCATCTTGCATGTTTCACAATGCAATCAGCATTGCCATAGAATAATGCTTTACGGTGTGTTTCAGCAGTACGGCACCTCTGCACTGATGGTGGCATCTTACAGCGGGCATTATGAGTGTGTTCGGGAACTCATCCTGCAAGGTGCAGATATTAATCTGCAAAGAGAGGTATGCATCTCCAGCATGCTTACATTGGTATTATAATGGACAATTTTATGTAACTGTTTTATTCCTCAATAATATTTCTAGGCTGTTTTTGTAATGATTCAAGGGGATGCAGTCTGTGACAGTCTTAATTTAAGTCTCGTATTAGTAGATATGAAGATATCATACATCTTCACTTATTAAGCTACAGGAAAATATCTGTCTAAACACAACTATAAAATTTTATTTTATTAATAATTTAATTGGATGCTTTTATTTTATTGTTATTTAATTTATTATTTTGTTATAATTTTAATTAAATTAATTTAATTAGATTTTTTTATTATTTGTTAATTTATTTTAATTTATTATAATGTGATTTTATGTTGTATTTTTATTTATTTAGATTTTTATTATTTTATTTTAATTTTTCATTTCATGTTATTTTATTTTAATCTAAAGACATTTTTATTTATTTTATTTATATTAATTTTAATTTTATTTTGATTTGCTTTATTTTTATATTTTATTTAATTATATTGTTCATTATATTATATATATCATATTTATTCATTTCTTTTTAATTTTTAATGTAATGTAATGTAATTGTTTATTTTATTATTTTTATTTAATTTAATTATATGCTTTCTTATATTATATTTATTAATTTAGTTTTTTATTATTATTTTTTTTGTAATGTTACTTTAATATAATGTATTCTTTTTATTTAATTTCATTTATGTATTTAATCATTTATTAATATTTATTTATTTAGCTTCAAATAACATTACATTAAATAAAAATATAAATAAAATTAATAAATATAATACATTTATTATGATAAAAAATAAAGGAATAAAATAAAATAAAGGAATAAATAAAGAGATGAAAAGATTACATTAGATTAAAGTAACATTACAAAATGATTTATTTTATAAAATAATTAAGCTAATGTAATATTTTTGTATTTGTTAAAGCTGTTTTAAGCAAATTTTATTTATTTATTTTGTTTTTATTTTATTTTTATTTTTTTATCCTCCCTAACATTTCTGTTGACATCTACCCAGCAATAAGCTGCAGTGCGTGTTATTTTTGTCAGACCTAAATATAGATACATAGCTAGAGTGACAGGTTGTTAATAGTGCAGTAATGTGCGGTAATATTACTCTCCCTCAGACGGGTGTGTAAGTGCTGCTGATAACATCTGAAGTGTGTTTGTGTACTGATGATGACGCAGATGATGTCACTGTTCCTCCCAGACAGGTTCCACCGCCCTCTTCTTTGCTTCACAACAGGGCCATAATGAAATTGTCAAGCTCCTGTTCGAATTTGGAGCGTCCACTGAGTTTCGGACAAAGGTGCGGTATGTTATTAATGGAAGAAAGCTGTGACTTAGAATAAATGTGATCATTCAGAACTGACGGTTTGTGATCTACAGGATGGCGGCACGGCACTCTCCGCAGCCTGTCAATACGGTCACTCCAAAGTGGTGGACACCCTTCTGAAGAACGGCGCCAATGTCCACGACCAGCTCAATGTTAGTCAACACGTCTCTCTCTCCCATGAGGCCGGCCGCGCCGTTGCTCTTTAAAAGCCGTAGCTGCTCATGTTTGTGCCAGTTCCTCTAGGGTTTCTGCTGATTCAGTGCTCTTAGGAATGGGATAGGACACAGTTGGATTGATTTTTACCTTATAGCCCAAACATATCTTTGGGAGATAATTTGGTAGAAATATTTGTTTTAGCAGTTGAATGTCTTTATCTGTCAACCTTTATAAATGAAATGAGCCATCTTCTGTTTCAGGATGGTGCAACGGCCTTATTTTTGGCTTCCCAAGAGGGTCATGTGACTGTAATACGTCAGCTTATGTCAACTGGGGCTAAAGTCAATCAACCTCGAGAGGTCTGATTTATGATGCCTCACGCATTGTAATTTCTGTTTTTCATTAGTGGTGTTTGGTATGCTATTTTGATTTTCATTTTGTTTTCTATGCTGATTGTGTTTTTTGGGCGGCAGGATGGCACAGCTCCGCTCTGGATGGCGGCCCAGATGGGACATGACGAGGTGGTGAAGGTTCTGCTGCTACGAGGTGCGGACCGTGATGCAGATAGAAAAGTATGTTGAGAACTTTATTGAATTATTCTCTCTTTTTGCAAAATTCCAGTTTGCAGTAGCTCCATATCTCTACCCAAATATTTTGTTTTTAATTTTTAGCTCAAGTAAATTTTATTTATTATTTCAATGTATTTTATTATTTTATAATTAATGTTATGTTTTATTATTTAATAGAATTTATTAAAATTGTATTGAATTATTTAATTTGTAATTGTTTTATATAATGAATTACTATTTTAATTAGTGCTGGGCAACGATTAATCGCATCCAAAATAAAAGTTTGTGTTTACATAATATATGTGTGTGTACTGTGTATAATTATTTTGTATATATTAATACACACACATGCATGTATATATTTAAGATTTTTTTTATTTATATATAAAATATTTATATATAATATAAATTATGTATATATATATATATATATATATACAGTATATACATGCAAATATTTGTTAAATATATATACATGCATATGTGTGTATTTATATATACAAAATAATTATACACAGTACACACACATATATTATGTAAACACAAACTTTTATTTTGGATGCGATTAATCGCGATTAATCGTTGCCCAGCACTAATTTACTGTTTTATTATTTTTATTATTGTTTTGTTGTTTAAAGCAATGTTTTGTCAATATTTTTTATGATTTAAATAATTATTTTATTTTTATAGTTTTTTTTATTAATTACTGCTTAATTATTTTTATTTAATTCAATATTTATTATTATTTTATTGTATTTTACTGTTATTTTTATTTAATTAAATATTATTTTATTAAACTTGTTTTCCACAACATTTTCTTCACATCTCTACCCAAGCTTGAATCAAACAGTTCAGCCAGGTGGAAAAGAAGCTTATTAAAAATGCATGAAATGTTTGACAAATGCCTCATTTATTCTATTATGCTGACTCTGAGTCTCTCATGGCTGTAATGGCTTGTGTTTCTGACTGAAGGATGGTTCCACGGCTCTGTTCAAGGCTGCACATAAAGGATACTGTAACGTCATTGAGGAACTGCTCAAGTTCTCCCCCTCACTTGGCCTTCTGAAGGTACGAGAGACAACATCTGACATCGGTAAAAACAGTCTTTACCCTGCATTTGATGTGTGTGTCTGTGTGTGTTTTGCGGTGTAATCTAGAACGGTTCTACAGCTCTTCATGCCGCCGTCATGGGCGGGAATCCCAAAACAGTTGCACTGTTGCTGAAGGCAAATGCCGATCCAGCTTTACCCAACAAGGTCAGTTTCAGACGCGTGGATATACATATTTTAATTAATAAATAATTATGCCAGTTGTCCAAGCAAATGAATACTGCAATTTATATATGGGGTTGTTTTGAACAATTTAAATAAAGCCTGGGTAGAGATAATGAGAAAATATTGTGAATAATAAAATAAAATAAATAAAATGGTATATATATTTATTTATATATATATAAATATATATAAATATATATATATATATATATATATATATATATATATATATATATATACTTTTTTTTGAGAAATACATGTATTATTTTATATATATTTCTATTTTTTTATTGATTTTATTTTATTTTATTATCCACAATATTTTCTCCATATCTCTACACAGGTCAGTGTTATTTTAGTTTTTATTTTAGCTTTATTATAGTTTTATTAATATTTTGAATTAGCTTTTATTTTTATATTTTTAATTTTAATGTTAATGTTATTTAAATTTTTCATTTCGTTATGTGTTTTTGTCATTTTGTTTTTTTTTATTTTTTAAATATTGCTATTTAGTTTTCATTTATGTTTATTTTAGTGCTTCAGCTTATTCCAGTTTATTTCAGTTTATTATTTAATATATCGATATATTTTTATAAATAAATAATTGTGTGAATTGTCCGTGCAAATGAATAATTATGCAATTATTTTACCAATTATTTGACATTTGCATGATTCTTGTAGGTAAAACAGGTGCTTTGTCTAAAATTAATACTTTAACCCCCAGTTTCACAGTCAAGGCTTAAGCTAGTCTCAGACTAAAATGCATGTTTGAGCTGTTTTAACTGAAATTCAATTTAATCTTAAAATATGTCAGTGCCATTGTTTCGTCTAGATGCACACCAGTAATGATTTTTTTCTAAGGTATGTTTATAAAAGATACTTAAATGTCCTAATTGAACTAATGCCTAATCCTGGCTTAATATAAGCCCTGTCTGTGAAACCAGGGGCCTATACCATGAAGCTGGTTTAGGTGGCTAGCCAGCTATGTTTCAGTTTAGTTTGCGGCAACAGTGGGTTTTAGGCACCATGAAAGTGGTTTGGCTTTTAGCAGTGTTTATCGCCATAGTAACTTACGCTCCACGGCTAACCTGGTCCGGGATCTCAAACCGAAATTGGACCAATCAGCTGTGAGCAAAGGATAAAGTCACTCTGTTTCAACTCCAAATTAAAGGTCACTAATGATTTTTAAAGACAAAATCGTCTGGCTTTTACTAATGCTTATTTAGAATAATAATTTTGTATGATTTAGATATTAGATATACCCTTAATCAATCACACATGTACAATTTTAGGCAATCAATTATTATTACGCACAGTTTAAATGAAGAAATACATGAAGGTAATATAAATAGACTTTAGAATCAATAGATAAAGCTATAAAATGACTACATGTGAGCTTAAATGTTCAATTCTCTCTATACCTTTATCAACTGTATAAATTAACTTCACAACTTTTACTTGCACTGATATAGCAAGACTTTTTCTTTTAGTTGTCCTCTTTCATAGACCGCTATTTTCTTTTTGCTGTGTAAATTTGTTTAAATTCTTAATATTTTTCACTCTCGTAATAATCTGCAGAAGAGAGAAGCTTCTCTCGCGAGAAATGAATTGCGGTTTCACTCTTTCTCAGCATGTGATTGGCTGTTCGCTACTGATGTCACGCCTAAACTCAGGATCAAAGCCTGAGTTAACAGAAAGCTGATGATCAGCATCATGGTACCAACAAAGCAAGGTTGGATTGGTTTGGTTTTGTCAACTCGAAACTAATCCTGTAACCCTGAGTTTGTTCAACTACCATCGTGGTACAGGCCCCAGGCCAGATATCTCTGGTATTGTTATATTGTTCATATCTAGCACTGCCATCTACTGGTCAGTGTGGTATAGTTTAAAATAGCTAAAAATAAATCAAATTCAATTCATAGTAGATAATGAAAATAGAGTTTTATCTTGTGCTTTAATGGCACTATTGTACCACGTTCTGACGGAATCACATTATCTCTACAGAACAATGAACTGCCGGAGGATCTTACGAAGAACGAACGCATCCTAAGAATCCTGCGACTGCCGATGCTGAATGGAGGGAGTTGATGACTGCTGTGTTTGTTTTTATGCCCATGAAAAATGAATGCACTATTTCTCCATCCCAGGAGACTGCCTGCAACATCTTTCCAGTCTCGTACAGTGGATGCTTGAAGCTTTAGATCGACAACACAAATGCACTGAAAAGCAGAATTGCTTATTCTTAATCCTTGAAATGTTATGACATACTGTATTAATGTCAATGGCTTTTTGTTTTCAGTCTAAAGCATTTATTAAAGGTGCGGTGTAATATTTTTTTGACTGTACAAAAGCATAAAAATACCAAATGTTTGCAGATATTTAGGAAACATGCTAAGTTCAAATAGTTGTTTCTTTGAAAAACAAAGCTACAGCCAATTATTCTACTTTGAAATGTGAGTTCCGTGTCGGAATGTCCGGTTTTGTTTTGGCTTGTGTGACTCCGCCCACTGCCAGTTTATCCATTAGTATTTCGACACCCCGTGTTTGCCATTCGGCGGAAAACACCGCGATGGAAGCCAGCAAACAAATCAGGTCAGAGATCGAAATTTCTACTCGACCTAAAAAGCCTCGGCAATAAAAATATTGCAGACGTATACATAGCTGATCAAGTTATACTGCAGTCTGCAAGGCTTTCTATAGTGAATTACGCTCGTTTCTGTTGTGTGTCCTCAAATCTGGCAACCCGCCTGAGCGTCGAGTCTGAGGGGGAGATGGCGGGAAAAAACTCCAATATTTCAACCGCTAGATGTCAATATTGAGTAATACACCTTTAAATGTTCAGATTTTATGAGAAGCAGCAGTTTATGCTAATTAAAAAATATATTTTAGTAATGTTATAATGTCTTTTAGCCTGCAAATGTTGCCTATTTTAATTATTAGCATGTTTTCATGAATCAGTGGAGAAAAAGTCACAACCAAATAAAAAGCTCATTATTTAGATAAAAAAATAATTTTTGATGAGTAGCTTTACTTGTCATATCTAATTGTTTTTTGTTTTTTTTTGCTGAAATGCATTTTGGACTTTATTTTATTTATTATTCAGAAAATCTTGGTGCTTAAATGTTCGTTTTCTTACAATTTTATTTGCCATTTGTCTGTGTGAGAAGCGTGTTAAACTGTATGTTTCTCAAATCAATAAATGTAAAAGAAAACGATTTATTTGATTGCATACACAAACATTTTTTTAAACATTACTGGCACCATATTTAATTCATTTATTTTTGTGTGAATTAATTGTTGGGTTTTTGACAAGTAGTTTTATTTATTTTCTGTTGAAATGCATTTTGGACTTATATTTTCTTTAAAAATGTCCACCTTGGTGCTTGAATATGTGCTCCCCTGAATATGAGAAGTGTGGTTGAAATGTTTTTCGTCAAAACAATAAATGTAAAAGAAAATGCTGATTTTTAACGTATTTTATGAGGGAGAGAACTAAATTAAATAGGCATATATAGTTTTTATATAGATTTTTGGTACGTCGCAGTGGAGGCGTGTCTGATAGGCGGGAAAGGTGTGGCTCGACGCCTGTCACCCGTGACGTCAGGGTAAACACTCAATGCGGAAGTGCGCGAGGACGCACAGATTTACCAACACACCGCGATTCTGCGTTACACTCATTTAATTAAATTAATTAAAATGTTTAAACTTGAGTCGTAACAAATCATAATTTCGCCTTCAAATCACCGTCAACAATGACGAATCCCAATTTACAGGTAAGAGATTTTACAAGCGGTATGACAGTCATAATAATTGGCCTTTTCATGTATTGTCCATGCTATAAATTGTGTATTTTTTAGCATTTGTAGTCGTTTTTGTTTTGCTCTAGTTGAATGTATGACACAATAAAGTCTAAAATATTCATGATATTGTTCAGTTTTAGCATATATATTGGTTTGGCAGGTAAATATGCATTTTGTTCTTGTTACTTAGGAGGATTGTTTACGTTTTCGATACATACATACATACATTCATAAATGTAAGAAGGTGCTTATTAACTTATTTGCTACATTTGAAGTTTTTTTTTAACTAGTGTCTGTTGTGTATTCCCCAGCCTGTCCTTAAACTGGTCTAACCAGTTATCCGTACATTACACCACACTATAACATAACACGGACAGTCCAACAGATTTCAGTCCGAGATTTTAAACATTCATTAACTTAACTACAGGCATTTTTAGGTTTCACTTTTATTTTATGTTATTGTTTTACTCCTGTCTCAGACTTTACTTTTAACTATATTATTAATTTGAATAAGAAACATCAAGAGACATATTGAGCAGAATAATTTTGTTTAATTTCCAATCAAGCTGTCATTTTATTAATCAAATTATGCAAAAAGTGTGAAAAAATATTTAATTGTGTGCATTTATAAAAAAAAAAAATGAAATTAGAACGAGTTGCTAATGTTAAAAATGACTTTTCCACTACAAAATTATGTTAAATACAATACATAGTTTTCGATATGGTGGAAATGACCTGGCCAAAAGTGCCTGTAGTTGATGAAATGTCCATCTGTAACACGTTATGAGGCCAGTGACAGGTCTCATCTGTCTCATCTATCATCTAACTTCTGTGCAATAGAAAGCCATTGATTTGGCCAGCAGAGCCTCGGAGGAGGACAAGGCGAAAAACTATGAGGAAGCTCTGCGCCTCTATCAACATTCAATCCAGTATTTTCTTCATGTGGTGAAGTGTACGCTCTTTTCAAACAATTTACAAGCAATTTTAATATATTTATATTCTATGTTTATTTATATTTACTTAAACATTTTATATTTATTGGGAATTTTTTAATTAATAGTACAATAAAATTGTATTATTAGATATTAATAAAAATATTGTTTTATAATATTGTTTAAATGATGATTATAAATGTATTTCATGAACCATTATGTAGTCTTATATGTATATAGCTATATATATTTTATATATACATTTAAAACTCTCTCTATATGTATGTGTGTGAGAGAGTGTGTTTGTTGTATTAATATATACAGTATATATATATATATATGTGTGTGTGTGTGTGTGTGTGTGTGTGTGTGTGTGTGTGTGTGTTTGTGTAAAATATATAGCTATATACATATAAGACTACATATTGGCTCATGAAATACATTTAGAATTATCATTTAAACATTAATATTATTAAAACAACAATATTTAATTAATATTTATATATGATATACTATTAATATAGTAATTAATATAATATACTATTCATTTAAAGTGTATTTACATGTTTATTTTATACAAATATTTTTGTGCCCCTCCATTGTTTTTATTATTCACATCTAAAATATTATGTTTTATATATAAAATTGAATATCTTACATTTATGAAATTTATTTAATCCCAAAACAATAAATAAATCCCAAAAACATATAGAACATATACATAATATTGAAACAATTATTATAAATATATTTCATAAGCTAGTATGTTGTCTTATAATAAATGTATATTTTGTTGTATATTTAATATAAAAAAACATTTTTATTTCATTTTAAATATTGTGTATTTTTATATATTGTCATTTAATCACTCATTAAATGTGCATTAAATTAATTCATGAACTAATTGTTTTATTTATTTATTTTTGATGTTTTTAGTTTTATAATACATGTATATTATTTTATATATTTAAATTTGATTTGTTTATTTTTCACTGTATTTTATTTTTTATATATTGTCATTCAATATATATAAAACAATTCGATCCCTCATTAAATGCAATTTAGTGAGAAAAGTGACGAGCTACTGATGGCCTGTTTTATGGTGCAGATGACGCTCAAGGGGAAAAGGCTAAGCAGAGCATTAGAGCAAAGTGTGCCGAGTACCTGGACCGAGCGGAGCAGCTCAAGCAGTACCTGAAGAAGAAAGAGAGCGCGCCGCCCTCCAAACCTGTCAAAGTTCCCCAGTCTGATGATAAAGGGTGAGACGCCCTACTTTCTACTGAATCGGCTAATGAACTTCCTGTTAAACAGAGAAAACTAAATGTAACATTATGTTTTTACAGGACCGACGATGATGATGGCAATGCAGAGAAAAAGAAATTCAAAAATCAACTCCAGGGTACAACATGTTGTGCTCTACAGACTTTTTAAAGTCATAGTGGGATCTACAAACAAAAACCTTGGATTTTCATACTTTTCAGGTGCTATTATCATGGAGAAGCCCGACATTAAGTGGGATGATGTTGCTGGTTTGGAAGGAGCCAAGGAGGCCCTTAAAGAAGCGGTCATCCTGCCGATCAAATTCCCTCATCTTTTCACTGGTATGTCGGGTTACATGCTGAATGAAATATGCATGGAAGTGTCTGAAGTGTTCTAAACATCATTATCCTCAGGGAAAAGGACTCCATGGAGAGGGATTCTGCTCTTTGGCCCTCCGGGAACAGGGAAGTCCTACCTGGCCAAAGCTGTGGCTACCGAGGCCAACAACTCCACGTTCTTCTCCATCTCATCATCAGACCTGGTGTCCAAGTGGCTGGGAGAGAGCGAGAAGTAAGTGATCCTCAGATGTTGAGTGCAAATGATTTTAACATCTGGCATAATTCATTAGGTTAGTAGGACTTGTAATATATAATATAATATATAATATTATATTAATATTCAAATAAATAATTTTATATTATTAATTTATTTGTGAAAATATTGATAATTTATTTTTAAATAGTATTATTAAAATAGTAACTATAATATTTAAATTATTATTATACATGGATTTAAATATTTCTATATTTAGTGGATTTAATCATTTAATTTTCTTGCATTTCACAATGTTTTATGTAAACCACAATAAAAATCAACATGAAATCTATTATATATGTGTGTGTGTAATATATATATATGTGTGTGTGTAATATATATATATGTGTGTGTGTAATATATATATATGTTTTGTTTTTTGTATTAAAAAAATTCATGATGATTTTTATTGTGACTATAATTTATACTTATTAAAAAATATTTGTATTCTTATTTAAGTCTCATTGTACTTATAAATAAAAATAATTATAATTTTTTACATTACATAATTTACTTAATATATATTATATACTAATATAATATATTAATATTGTGTATTCATAATAATAACATTTTTTTAATGTCCTATTATCTCAATATGGTCTCAGTACGTCTCGTTGTGCCTAGATGTCCCGGTGTTTTGATCATATTGATTCCTTCTGCCTTCATTATTAGTAATACTGTTATCGTCTTTAGGTTAGTGAAGAATCTGTTCAGTTTGGCTCGGGAGAACAAGCCTTCAATCATATTCATTGACGAGATCGATTCCTTGTGCGGCTCGAGAAACGAGAACGAGAGCGAAGCGGCCCGCAGGATCAAGACAGAGTTTCTGGTCCAGATGCAAGGTAAACACAAAGCTAGCGTTAGCTTTGTCGCAAGCATGTCTCATTTGGCAGGGTTATTATTGTTTTGAAAATGTGATGTGTATTTTTGTTTAAAAAAAATTTATTGCTGTTTTTTCTCTTCAATATATATATATTTTTTTATTTATTATATTATTGATTATTACCTTAATTTTCCCATTTTCACAGGTGTAGGAAACGACAACGAAGGAATTCTGGTCCTTGGTGCGACCAACATCCCCTGGACTCTGGATTCTGCGATCAGGAGAAGGTGTGTCATAGAAATCCATACATTTTGATGGTTTTAAATTTCTTTATTGGCACTTAATGTTTATTATTATATTATGACAGATTTGAAAAGCGCATCTACATCCCTCTCCCTGAGCAGCCCGCTCGCTCCTCCATGTTCAAGCTGCACCTCGGCTCCACCCCCAACAGCCTCAACGAAGCTGATTTCATCACTCTGGGGAAGAAGTCCGACGGCTACTCGGGTGCCGACATCAGCATCGTCGTTCGCGACGCCCTCATGCAGCCCATTCGCAAAGTCCAGTCCTCGACTCACTTCAAAAAGGTATGAAACGACAATCGCGCGACTAGTAAAGCGGTCGAACCGATCCAATTCCATCCCTTCACGTCTGTTTTAACAGGTCAGAGGAAAGGCATGGAACAACCCGGATGATGTCGTGGATGACCTCTTGACGCCCTGCTCTCCGAACGACCCAAACGCAGTCAAGATGACCTGGGTGGACGTGGCGAGCGATAAACTCCTGGAGCCGATAGTTAGCTTGGTAAGCTCAAGTTAAGTAAAAAAATAACGTGTAAAAATCCCAGAGCTTGTTTTGATCTTGTGGTCTGTGTCTCAGGAGGACATGTCCAGGTCACTCGAGAAGACCAAACCCACTGTGAACGAGGAGGATCTGGTAAAGCTGAAGAAGTTCACCGAGGACTTCGGCCAGGAGGGCTGAGATTTTGCATTCTTGTGGCATTTATTTATATTTTTCCACATTATGTTTACAAAGCTCTTTCTGCATCTTTTATTTTTCAAACTCTTCATTTGGGCATTTTCTGGGGGTGAAACTTTTTCGCAAGCTAAGCTGGCTTTATATTGTCCTGAGCACATCCGATCAGTGGTTGTGAATTTGGGGATGATTAAGCATCAGCAGCCATGTGAAACAAATCAAAACTACTAAAGATCTTCTTAACTTAAGAGGTTTGTTACAAATGGACCCTGATGTTTATACCAAGACTTTTGAGAGACTAAAACAAGCTACTTGTCACTTTTGTACCTCATTGCTAAATAAGACCTTTGCTAAAAAAAAACACAAAAAAGAAGTTAACAGTAAATTAGTAAACTTTGAACCAGAATCAAAGACAACCACAGATCTGTGAAAAAGTGTTTACAACTATGTGAATACATGTTTTAGGTAATCAGACTTGTTTAGATGTCTCATTTGAAGTTTATTTTTCTACTCTGTATTTCTACTTTCATCTGTAAATAAAATGTATAAATTACCTCTGATCGCGTGTTTTTCATGTCTTGTTCTGTTTTTACTTTGGTCTAATGATTACATACAGAACTTGAAAGAAAAATACCAACACTAAACGCCAGGGGGCGCTATAACACAGTGACGCAGCACAATCCAGTAACGTCATTTGCGTGATCACGTCACTCTTTTAAAGTCACCCTACTACAAAATTGGCTTTTTTATGAAATGTTGCGGTGTTTATTAACCCTAACCCTATTATTAATCTGTGCACATCATCTTTATTATTATTAATTAGAAAAATCTAAAAATAATTAATAAAATCTTAATTAAAAGACATTAACGTGCCCAGTCCAGTTGCTTGGTTTAAGAATTTTCAAGGAGTCCAAAAGGGGTGTTTGTATCTAATGTAAAATGCATTTGATAATTGATATATAATGAATAAACTGACAAAATAAATCACAGGACATCTTATTTTAATAGTTTATAAATAACACACTGATGATTATGTTGGTATATTTTAAAACATAACATTTAAATTGTGCTTTTGAGGTCCAAACAACATAGCAATAAAGAAAAAGAAAACATTTGAAATTATATAAGCATATCTCAGATGAAAATGTCATTTTTCCAAATCATTAGTGTTAAACTGAACCATGACCTGAAATCCATTCTGATAAATCCTGTATAAATTAAACAATTATGATTATTATCATGTATATATCTTCATAATTATACCTGCTAAGTAAACACAACAGTCAAATCGATCACATAATTGCGTAAATGTGTCAGTAAGTCTAAACAATCACGAGTCGATCCAACTTTTCCCTGAAGTTTCCCTTATCGCATCCCATCACAAACACTGGGAATAATCATTTTCTAGTTAACTGGAAAGATGTCATATTTTATATGAACTCTTAAGAGAGAGTAACAGAAATTTTTCAACCCAAAATTCTCTCATAAAGAAAGTGTAAAGTAAAAAAAAAAAGGGAAAAATACACACTTGATATTAACACTGGCAAAGAAAGGAATAATAACTGAAAAGGTGCGGTAGAATTAAGGACGCACTCTTTACTCTTTCCTGAATAACATCACAACTGCCGTCACAGTATTAATAATGTATCATCGTTAGTATCATTTTCCTGTCAAATTAGCTTTAAATGAATATTTCACACAAAAATGAAAATTCTGCCACTATTTACTCGCTCTAAAATAGCTTGAAACGCACATCATTTTTAATTAAAGATATTAAAACAAAACGTTCAGAAAATATAAAAATGTATATTTTATGTTGAAAGAAGTTATTTCACTGACACTTTCACAAAGAAAAAGAAAAAAAAAGATTCCGACCGAATTTTTATTTTTGAGTGACCTATTTTTAAATGAGACCGTCACAAACATATTAATTTTGCAAAATGTTCGCAGCTGCAAGCGACACACTGAAAACAGTTTCACGAACTAACAGAAAACAAAACAGGTTACCCATCATTCATTTCATCAGGGTCTGTTCCTTTTCTTCATAGGGCATCATTAGTGTAAGACGAGAGACATAATAGACACTTTGTCTTATTCAAGAGCGGATGACCTTTAACCCTTACTGATTATCCTTATCTCGAGGCTAGCCGCCAATACTTTAGTGTACATCTTTGTAAGTTACAGATTAAATTTGCAAAGCAAACACTTTTTGGTGCATAATAAGCTTTGGTACAAAGACGAATACAGAAAAGCAAGCAAACGTACCCCCAGCCCGGCTACATTATCAGACCTGCGCGTTACGAGACGTAAAGGCAAAGTTAAAACAGCACAGGGACGGTGTCCCGTGCTGAAGGTCAGGAGGGGTTGGGCTGGGTTCACGCAAACACATTAGAATACGGAAAATAGAGAGCCGAGGGCCAATCCCGTCGCAGCGCCGGCCAACATCCCCAAAGCAACATCACCTGTGTCGTCACGACGACGCTCCTGCACGATCACGTGGTTGACGCCGGGTGCATATCCACCTGATGGAAACAAATAAACAAAGGTCAATCAAACTACATAAAGGTCATAGGTCAAAAGCCAACCAACTTCCTGTTACCTTGATAATGATAAGGGTAAGCAACTGCATACTGCTGCCCATCTGCAGAATAGACCATCTGTGTGGCGTAAGGCGGAGGATGAGGAACATAACCGCCATATCCATCAGGATAGAAAACCTAGATCAACAAGAACAAAAATAGGGATGCATGATTTGTCAGTATCATATTGGGCATCTTTTTTCTTTTTTCTTATTATTGTTATCAGTATATTCATTTGTGGATGATCATTTCATCATTGTTACATTTAGATTTTTTTTATATATATATATATATATATATATATATATATATATATATATATATATATATATATATATATATTTTTTTTTTTTTTTTATATATATATATATATATATATATTTTTTTTTTTTTTTATATATATATATATGTTATATTTAATTACAATTTAAATATCCATAATGTTTACATTTAGATTTTATATTTATATATATATATATATTTTTGTTGTTGTTGTTATATTTAATTACATTTTAAATAATTATAACATTTAATGAAATTATTAATTTATTTTTGGTTTTGGAATATTTAGTTAAGTGTGTGTGCTCATATGCCACTATTTTTACATTTCAATGATTTGTTTTTATTTGTTTTTATTTTATTTTTGTTATACTTAATCATATTTTAATTATTGATTATAATAATTATGTAATTTTTATACAATGTAATTAAATAATTATTTTTTAAATTACATTATAAAATGATTAAATTATAAAATGCACTTATTTGCTTGTATTCATAAATGTATTTTATTGTAAATTATAACATTTATTATTTATTAAATTATAACATTTAAAGAACAATAATAATTATAATTTATTTAAGCCATAACATGAAAATAATTATTGGAAAACAACTAGTTGAACTAACCACTGAACTAGTTGAAACCATCATTTCAAGCTGTGTTTTATTGTTTTGTTTTGTTTCATTCTGATAGCCTGTTTATAGCAGCCAATATACTTTTAAGTGTCACTTAAATGTAATCCGACCTCAATAGTTCTTCCTGGTCAAGCAAGTTTCTTAACGAAACAGAAATTGAAAAAAGTCAACATCTAAAAAGAGCTTTAGAGTGTGTGTTCACGTTTGTCAGGTTTGGTTAGATTAAAATGAACTCTGGTGCGATTGCTCTGTTAGTGCGGTTCATTTGAATAAGTGTGAACGCTGCCATCCGAACCCTGGCGCGCACCAAACAAGCGGACCGAGACCGCTGAAAAGAACTCTGGTGCGAATCGAATGAAATATGAACGCAAACACGGACCAAAGACATGTAAACGAACCAAAAACAGGACACAAGATGAGACCCTAAAAAGGACAGAATGCTGAAGCATAACTGTTTTTTCTCATCATAATCGTGATGTTGCCCGTCACAGTTCGGTACAGGCGTCAGAACTGCGTCTCCACGCAGCAGAGATCATTTGTGTGTGTGACGTAGGGATTCTTGATGCTGTTTTGACGCTGTTTTTTGTTTTGTATCTTTAAGTTCAGTGTTAAAAAAGACAGTGAGAACGCTAAGTGAACCAGGTATCGTTTTCTTTTTTAGTCTGGACCCAAAGAACCAAGAGAACCGAAGTACAAGTGTGAACACACCCTTAAAACATATTCAACCACATAAGCTGGACATAAGCCATTTTTCTGTAAATATCAATGAGAGGATATATATTGATTACCTGTGGAGTTGGATTTAATTCAGAATATGGCGGAGGCGCTGATGCTACGACGTCCTCTGCAAAACCGATCTGAGGGGGTGCCACAACCTACAAAACACACCAATGCATGTCGGTAAATGCCTCTGTAATGCTTCCGAAATCTGAAAGATCAAACGTGTATGTCACTCACAGTGTTGAGTCTGGCGTCCTGGAGGGCCATGGTCCAAGCCCTGCGAGAAACACATTGAGTTTATATTGAGGAATCTCATTTTAAAGCACACATTGTAAAATAATACTGAGAAACTGGACTCACAAAGCATCGTCTGCACTGTCTGCGCAGATGCTGATGATCCGACCGTCCCGGCAGACGATCTGCAGGAGGGAGTCTTTGCTTTTGCCTTCGGGTGGCATGAGATCTGGGAATAAATAATGGAGGATGTAGACCAACAACACGTCAGAACTTTCAATCTTGCGTTGGACAAAAACCTCAAGTACTACATAAAAAGGCACTTTTGAGGCTTTCTCGTGTCCTGCGGTTTAAAAGCAGAAGGAAAGACAGATCACACCCACCTCTACAAGCGCTGGAGTTGCGGATGTTGATGCAGTCCACCTTCATGTGGATCTCGTCTTCCATGTCCCGCCGCTGCTGGTCATCGTAGAAGACCAGACGTCCATCTGACCAGAGGTCAAACCAGTTCCTCTTCCAGCGCCGCAAGATGGTGCCTGATAGATGACAGCAGTTAGTCACAGGCTGTATTTATTTATTTATTTATTTTGTTGCTGTTTAATTACTTTTTAGAATTATAAAATTTAATATATATATTTTGAATTATATTATTAAATAATTAAAGTAAAAAGGTATATTATATTTATGTATATATGTTATAAATGTATTAAATTATAAAATTACTACACACATAAAATTTAGATAAAATTATTTTAATATTAAACATGTTTTGATTACTTTTTATATTAAAATGTAATTATTTTTGTTATATATTATTATTTTTAATTATATTATAAAATAATTAAATATATAAAATGCATTTTTATATTATACATTTAATACAATTTTTTTTTATTATATTATAAAATGAAGTATGAGTTGTATTTAAGTTTAATAAAAAAAAATATTATAAATTATAAATTAATTTAATACAATTATTTTTTACATTATATTATAAAAATAAAGTATAAGTTGTATTAATTATGTTATAAATGTATTAAATTATAAAATCATTTTAATTATAATTTATTTAGACAAAGTAATTTTAATATCAGCCGTTTTAATGACTTTTTATAATAAAAACATATTTTTTAATTATATTATAAAATAACTTAAGTATTACATTTATTTATATTTTTATATTATATATTCATTATAAATTAATTAAATTACAAAGTTAAAAAAGACTGCTTGTAAATGTAATTGACCCCTATAGTTCTACCTAATCAAAACTATCTACAAAACTATCTATAAAACTATCAAACAGAAATCATCAAGTCAACATCTAAAAATAGCTTTAAAACACTTACAAGAATAACAAGATGCAGCCTAGATAGTCAGCTCACTAGGTTTTGAGACACAGTCAAAGACAAAGTTCAGCTGTTTTCCCAACTTCCTTCTAACAACTCATGCCAAGACAACTTGTCAAGAAGAGGAAGAAACTAGTCGTCCATGACTGCTTTACTGAAGTGAATAAAAACTGAAAACTAAACTGAAAAGCTTTTCAATTCAACCTCCAGGCTTAAACATTTTCCTTAACTTATTTATATTTCATGACTTCCCAGAAGGCTTTAAATTATATAAGTGCAACTTAATATAGTACGTAAATGTATTACAAAAACATCCCAAAATGCTTAAATTCGACATTAAAATTCTTCGTTGTAGTTATTTGGGGCTTTTTAATGCCATAAATGTGGTGTAAACACTCACTCTGTCTGTGCAGCCATCCGCTCTTCACAAACGCCATCCCACTAACGTTACCTAAATAAATAAAAACAATACCATTAAAGCCTGCTAAGAACCATTTAGGTATTGAATATTAAACTGAGACCATATACATGTAGATATTGCCTCTGTTTTACAGTAAAGATAGTTTAGCGGTTGAACTTCTCCGTCTGTCAGTTTCAGAGTTAGCTTGCGCTCGAGGCGCCGTAATGCTAAAATCGACGATAAACCGACAAAAACCAACATCCTAAGACGTTTAAAAACAACGAAACACGTTTAAAATCTACATTTGTCATATTTATGTTCTATTAAATGGATAAAATGAGTAGCAAATCTACCCTCTATCGGTTTGTTGATGTTTGAAGCGTGTGTGCGACTAGCAAAGTGACATCAATAGCATCCTCCTCCTCCTCTCAGCTCAGCTGATGCCTTATGTCACTGTATGAGATCAGATGATCAGGGGTGCGTCTCCCGAAAGCATCGTTAGCCAACTATGGTCGCAAGTTCCGTCGTTATCAGCATAGTTCAACGATTTGGTGTTTCCCGAAACCATCGTTCCAACGAACGTTCGCAAACAGCATCGCAAACTTGTGTAGTTGTAACGACAGCTCTCGAGCTGTCGTTAGAAGCATAGTTTCTAGTTTACATGAGATGTAGACTGAACAAATCTTTAGCAAAATAAGCTGACATTCAGTACAACCCGTGTTATTTATTTAGAATACATACACATGTAATTTACGTCTTTTAGTTTGTTAAGAGCAAATATCGAGTCTGGTAATAAAGCAAAATTAGAAAAATTAAAAAATTAGAAATGGTCTTCAGATGCCATGTCTGTAACTTATATGACAAAATCTAGCGTTAATTCGATCTCAAACATATTAATTAAAATAAGTTATTAGTCCACCACGTGCGAACGATACGTGGCTGAACGATACTTTGCGACATACGGTTTCGGGAAACAGTCGTGACTAGCTAGTTGATTTCTCCAACGATGCATGGTAGTTAAGCAGCGAGTTACGTCGTTGTACGGGAAACACACCCCACCGGACCGGGGTGCGTTTCCCGTACAACTATATAGCTTGCTGCTTAACTAGTAACTTATTTGACAAAATCTAGCGTTAATTCGATCTCAAACAGATTAATTAAAATAAGTTATTAGTCCACTACGTGCGAGACGTCATAAACCAACGTTCGCACATGCGCAGTCTTCAAAAACGGTGCTCTTGATAAACTAAAAGACGTAAATTACATTTGTATTCTAAATAAATAACACGGGTTGTACTGAATGTCAGATTGCTTATTTTGCTAAAGATAAGGATTTATTCAGTCTACATCTCATGTAAACTAGAAACTATGCTTCTAACGACAGCTCGAGAGCTGTCGTTCCAACCACACTAGTTTGCGATGCTGTTTGCGAACGTTCGTTGGAACGATGGTTTCGGGAAACACCAAATCGTTGAACTATGCTGATAATGACGGAACTTGCGACCATAGTTGGCTAACGATGCTTTCGGGAAACGCACCCCAGCACGACTTTTATTAAGTTTTACAGACTCTTATTAAATTTACACAGTTCGTTTTAATGGGGTTTTAGCGTAGACATCGATTGTAGGCCAAATAACTCGGTAACACTTTACAATAAGGTTCCTTTATTAAACATTAGTTAATGTATTAACTAACATGAACTAACAATGAGCAATACAATTATTACTGTTTTTGTTAATCTTTGTTAATGTTAGTTAATAAAAATAAAGCTGTTCATTGTTTGTTCATGTTAGTTCACAGTGCATTAACTAATGTTAACAAGATTTTAATAAAGTAGTAAATGTTGAAATTAACATTAACAAAGATGAACAAATGCTGTATAAGTGCAGTTCATTATTAGTTAATGCGTAAAATTTTAGTAGTTAATTGTAATGTAGGCTAAATACTTTATTAAAAAAATATAATAGTCTTTATTCATGATTTTATATATATATATATATATATATATATATATATATATATAAAATCATGAATAAAGACTATTATATTTTTTTAATAAAGTATATTAAATATATTAGCCTACATTACAATTAACTACTAAAATTTTACGCATTGTTTTTAATATAGCATAATATTAATAATATTGTGTGTGTGTGTGTGTGTGTGTAATATCATACATGAAGACTTTATATTAAACTGTAGTATTAAATATATTATTTTTAACATCATTTTCTTAACAAATTCATTAAATGTTCCCTTTTTTCTGTATGAATATGTCAGTGACAAATATAATTTACTTTGTCTTTTGTAGCTGTTTTCTTTAAAAATGACAATAGCTTTCATGAATCTCAAAGAAATTTAAAATAAAATAAATAATAACAATCCATTTCAAAGCCAATGCGTGACATTAATTTGAAAAGCCGCACATAAACAGTGCATAAACACTAAAACAGTCAGATCAGATAAAACATGACACCACTAGATGGAGCAGTTTCACTGGAAATTTAATTTCCATTTAATGAAAATTAAATTAGCATTTAATGTTCAGGCAAAGAAAAACGTGCATTGTTCTAACATTTATACACAAACATGTCTTTTAACTGATAAGAAACTTTTTTTTTTTTTTTGCATTTACATCTGCAGTCATCATGTTACACATCACACTGCATTTGCCTAAGTCTTATCCAGCTCAGTGTTTCCCTCAGTGACCTTTCCCACTGACGGCTTAGTGAATGAGGGTCAAAACAAAATGATACTGAATTATCTAAACCCAGAACCCAGTTTACGAGCCAAGACTGCCTTTGAACACTTCACATTTGCATTCACTCCAACAAACCGAAACACAAACCATTTTGTGATCCAGTTTATAGTTCAGTTGTTTACAGTGATATGGAGCAACATTACTGTTCTGAGAACTGATAGGCCTGATCTAATCCGACTGTAACCTGTGGACGGTTGTCACTTCCACAGCTGGGATCAGAGCAGGTGACATCACGAGTCGTTGGCACGAGATATATCTAAGTGTACAGAACCACACATCACAGCAGTCGGTGGACAGCAGCGCCAGGCCAGCATCCTCATATGAAGTTAGGGTGGCACTGATGGTCACATATCTTGCCTCAACCATATACCCTTCACTATAACTATATGCTCTACATAATGGCCAACCCCACCCCTTAAAGGGATAGTTCACCCAAATATGAAAATTACCCCATGATTTACTCGCCCTCAAACCATCCTAGCTGTATATGACAGCTTTATTTTAGTCGATAAAGTTTTAAATATGGATATTTTTCTTACACAAATGCATTGCTTCGCTTCAGAAAGCCTTTATTAACCCTCCGGAGCAGTGTGGAGCACTTTTATCATGGATGGATGCGCTTTTACGCGATTCAAAACAGAAAGGGCCATTCACTGCCATTATAAAGATGGGAAGAGCCAGGACATTTTTTAATATATCTCCGATTGTATTTGTCTGAAGGAAGACATCAGGGTGAGTAAATCATGGGGTAATTTTTATTTTTGGGTGAACTAACTCTTTAATGATGCTGTAAACTCCGGCCCAACACCGGTCTGAGACTGCTGGCCTGGCGCTGCTGTTCTCACATTGCTGTGACCTGTGGCTCTGCGGCTCTGCAGTTGGTTATTACTGGTTGGCACAGCTGAGCTCATTCCAGTGCTGGATGAAATAATCTCATCTGATCCTCATTGACTCATACTGGGGAGGCTCGTGGAGGCCAGATTGAAGTGATTTATGCAACAATGTCTCACCAATGGTTGGCTGTTGCGGATTTTGTTTTATCTTAATCTTTGGGCAGATTAACTGACCGAACCAATTGTGTGCCTCCATGGGACTAATGTGTGGGGAACTTGTGTACTCAAAACACTGCAAACTTCATCTAGAGAAGATTATGTTGCTTTGGAGGAAGTATAGCGAATGTATGTGGTCTTTTGGAAATACTGTGATGCACATGCCAGTGACTGACAGGTAAGTGTCACAGAACTTGACATTAGTGCTTGTGCTGTTAATTGAACTGTCTTTGAATGCTTTATTGCTACGTTTCATATGTGAGTACTAATTATAATGTTTCTGATTTAAACTGCAAACAATATGCAAATAAAATCCTAATAGCTGACCAAATGGTGTTTTTACAGTATTCTGTAGATCTGCAAAATTTCTAATAAAGTTTCTAATAAAGTTGTATCATCAAATCACAACTTAAATAACAAATATTATATAAGTAAAATATTATATAGTGATTAATATTATATAATAATTCATATTGAATATTTTATAGGCTTATATGTATATATATATATATATATATATATATATACACATACATATATATATATATATATATATATACATAATTTATTATATTACATTACATGATATTATATTATGTATTGATTTTAATTTAATATTTAAAATTGTATTCATTTATAAATATAATAAAATATAATTTAATTCTATAAAAATTCTATAAATATAAATCAAATGTATATTATGTACTATATTATTACTATTATATAATTATTATTTAACATGTAAAGTGGCATAAATAAAAAAATGGCATAACTTAAAAAAAAAAATATATATATATATATTATCCATACACACACATATATACACAAACTTTTGTTAAATGTGATTAATCACGATTAATCGATTTCACAGTACTAATATATATATATATATATATATATATATATATATATATATATATATTGATATATATACTGATATATATATATATATATGGTTACTATTTATTTAAAAGAAAAAATAAATTGAACCATTAAAATGTATAATAATTTTATATTGTAAATAATATAAAATGAAGAATAAATATAGTTTAATGATAACTATATATATCTATCTATATAGTACATACATACACAAAACTATATTAATTAGTATATATATATATATATATATATATATATATATATATATATATATATATATATATATCAACGTTATCAGTAAACTGTTTTATTTATTTACTATATAAAATTATTATACATTTTTATTATAATATTTATAACAAGCCTTAAATAAATAAATAACTAAATGCCTTGAAAGAGATAAGACGTAGGCTAAGTCCTTGTGTTCGTAAGTCATCAGTTGGCCCAGGAAAACCTTCAGAGGTCTCCCTTCAGAATCCCACAAATCCCCCACACCCCTCTCTCTCTGATTTGCATGTAATTACAAGGTGCGTGATAGGATGTTGAAAAATTCAGATAATGACTTTAGCTTACAGCAACAGTGATTGCAAGTGTATTTTGTCCAAGCTAAAATTACTGGGTTACTTCTCGCTACAGGCAGGGCTGGGTCTGTGTCAGAGGAATGCACAAATAAGAAGGTCTATTCTTTTCTTTTCTTTTTTTGTCCTGTACGTTTATGCGTCCTTGGACTCAACAGTGCATGAGGTTCAAGACCCAGCCCAGTGCTCTCTATTACATCTGGCTTTGCTTCAGAACTGGCCTCAGATCAGGGATTTATGTGCTTACTGGAAGAAAAATAATCACGTATGAAGTCCGAGTGACTTCTAATGGGTATACGTGTTAAAAATATCAAACCAGATGCCAAAAGTTCTCTTAACGTGAAGGTCACGGAGGTTATTGAACATAAAGACGGGCACAAATCAGCGGGCGCGCGCTCACAATCAACAAAGGAAATTCCTTGGCAGCTGGAACATGTGCCTGGAGACTCGAGAACTTCCTCTCGGCGTTTCAGGATTCTTCCATCTCCTTTCCACCCAAATTCAAGGGTAGGATTACGCCCATTCTGTTTAGGGGCGGAGCTACGCGAGTCCCTCAACCAATAGGAACTTTTTACAGGTCAGTTTCTCTCAAAGGTGGCCACGACGGTCTCCATAGCAACGTAGCAATCTTTCCACATCATGACATGTAGTCCAGTTTTACAGTTGGTCTTTCTTCTGTAACGCGAGAGGAGTGAGTAAATGTTTAGTAGGCCACATTTGAAGTGGGAGTGTGCCTAGCACTCATGAGCTTGCCCAAAACAGCTGGAGCGCGCGCGCGCGCGCGAGAGAGAGAGAGAGAGAGAGAGAGGGAAGATTTGGGACGCTCAAAACTGAAAGCAAAGCAGAAACTAACGTTAGAGCAAGACGGAATTTGACTGGCCGCTTGAGTTTTTGCTGACTCCTGGTAACCGAATATGATTTTTAAAATCGTAAAAGTGGGGTTTAAAGGCGCATATGGCTGCTGTGGAAGATAGACAGCAGAAGGACGAAGGAGGTAAGATGTTTGAAGAAGATATTTATTTGCTTCCTTTTCTTCTCAACGAGTGCGATGACGTGATTCGTCAGATTTACAGCTCTCGTGATCTTTAAAAGATGTTTGTCCAGCTTTTATGGCCACCTGTGTGTGAGTCATTGCGTTCGGATGGTATTTTGTTTTCTTTGAGCCCCAGTGTTAAATAAATGTCAGATGAGAGAAGTGGTCCCGCGCGAGATGATTGTTTTCATTCCTGGTCCGACACTGTGACCCTCCGTGTGTTTGAGGTTCAACACCAGCAGCGAAATGATTTTACACTACAGACGCAGAACTTTAGACCTGAGCACAAAGTGAGACTTCAAGAAAGCATCGTGCATGAATTTTATTACTCACTCCTTTGAAATTGTCTCATTTCCTGTAGTTTTCTCATCTCCAACATTTTCACCGCATTGGAATGAAAAACAGCACACGGAAACATCAAGATTTCCAGGCCTGGAAAAGTCACTGAAATGATCAAACTCCTAAAAAAAATCTATCTATCTATCTATCTATCTATCTATCTATCTATCTATCTATCTATCTATCTATCTATCTATCTATCTATCTATCTATCAATCAATCAATCAATCAATCTATCTATCAAAATGGTCATGGAACAAAACTGGAATTTTCTGTAGTGAATGTTTCTATATTCTATTTAATGTATGCTTGACTCAAAAGGTGTTTAATTGGTAGGAAATTGCTCTTTGTGAGCATAATATTATTTTATTGATGTACGCTATTGACTAATTTATTTATTTTTTAAAAAGTAATGTAAGAAAATTGTGTAGTGATTTATTTATTTTTACTCTAAGATATTTAAATGGCTATAAATTGCTCTTTGTAAGCATAGTAACTATACATATAATAATATTTATTATTTCATTTATTTATTTAAAAAGATCATGGCTGGAAAGTTATATTTGTTTGTCCTGTACTTATGATACTATATTTTTGACTCTCATTGGTTGTTGAAAAAAAAAAAAACCTTGTCTTTCTCTTTACTTTATGAAAATTACAAAGTTATCATCAGTCAAATATGTTGCCATCTCTAGTCCTTGAACTACTAGATTTTTGTTGTAACTATAGCAACTTGAACACTTTAATCATATTTGTGAAGGGTGAGATATGAACGGGTTTATTAGTGTTTTAAAAAGCTAATAAGTGAATTCTTTAGAATTTCTTATCTTGTGTGTGCGTGTGTGTGTTTTCAGACAGAATAACGTCTTATGTATCCAAACGCCCAGTACCTGGAGCAACGGGAGCGAGTCCTAATTAAGAGAGGACTAATTAAATCAAATTAACCTCCCAGAAAACTCACTCGTTTGTAAACTTACCTCAGAGGAAACTTGCTTTTCCATTCTGGTCCTAAATAATGGCTATCAGATGTCAAGTGCATGTTTCTAACACCTGAACACCTTAGTTAGGTTTATTAATTAATAGTTAAGAGTGTTCAGATTTTAGTTCGACAACATTGTGTTTTGTTAAATGACAATTGGAGGTTTAAAAGCAGGATAGTGCGGTTAAGCCTATAGTCAACAAGCCCTACATTATTCTCAGAACAGGTTAGCGTGTTGTATCGGTTACTGGCGAAACTATTTGTTCTACATCAGTGGCGTTAGTAGTTAGAAGAGCAAGTGAAACTTATGTGACACACTAAAATATTCATTATTACTTTCCCTCAGCCTTGAGAAAATCCAGTTTTAATGACATACTGGCAGTCGTTGTGACATTCAGATAATGTGGTCAAGCCTCGACCATAGCTGTTTGGAAGGAATGAAAGATGTGAAACTCTTTTTGTCAACAGAAAATGATTTATCAAAAAAATCTGTTGAATGAAGAATGTTCTTTCCACTGGTCTGAGGACAATGAAACCCTCTGTGGTTACTAATGGCTTTAAAAAGACAGTTTAAAATGCCAAATACAGTATATCATGCAGTAAGTGATACTGGTTAATAATGGTCTGTTTGCACACAATTATTTCCCTCAATTTATGCAAAATGTCAAAAACTCAAAAAATGTAAATGCTTCAACTGAATCCTTTCACTGAAAATCATTTATTTTTAATGATTATATTTATCTTGTTTTATTTTAAAAATATGTAAAAATCATAGAGAAAAGATACATTTACTTAAGAAGCAACACTAACTTGTTTTACTTTAAGTCTTAATATTTTATGCAGAGTTTTAGTGTTACTTCAAAAGATTGTTTATTTCATAAACAAAAGATTCGATTTAAGTATGTAAACGTTGGGTTTAATTCACTGACCATTTCGTATGCACAAGTTTGTTCGTGAAATCTGTGTACGAACGTTTTTACGAACAAATTATGATTCACCAAAAACTTTAAAAAGGCTGACAAGGAAAGGTTTCGCGGAAAGCCTTTATATAGAGATGGTTTGTCAGTGTTTTATGCAAATTACTAACCTCATGCAGTCTCTCATTAAAACACTGCAGATTCATTAACATTAGAACGAGATCTGTCAGTGATTCTCTCTTGTTCTTGTTTCTTTCCATCCCCTCAGCCACCATCATGTTCCACTGACTCTCTGATTCACCATGGAGGAAGCAGTGACATCTGAGGATGCTGAATCCCTGTCTTCCGCCTCTCAAAACACTGACATCCACCTCAGAGAGCCAGAGGACGGATGTCCTTCTGACACCAGCCCAGAGCCTGGCTCCCCGTCCTCGCCTTCAAATCAGCAAACTCAAGGCTCTGCCGTATCTGCGCTGCAGTCCAAGGTCAAGGCTCTCTCTGAGCGCAGCAGAGTTGCCTGGAAAGAACCTGGAAGTAAGAACCAGGACAAGAGGGTGATTCCTGGGACCTTCATGCTGGGATATGCCCTCACTGATGCTTGGGGCTCCAGCAGCAGCGATGAAGAAGGGGAACCTCACAAGCCCCTGATGTTCCTCACAGGAGACCCTAAGCCTCAGGTAGAACCCGACTATGATCCCATCTCTTCCGAAGCCTTGCTGGCAGTTCCCCGTGGCCTTGGAGAAGGAGCAAGCCTGGAGAACCTCTCAAACGATGTTTGCGGTACTCAGGAGGACGCTTCCCCATCCGATAAACCTTGGATGCCACCAAAGTATTTCTGGAGGTCCATTAGACCGGAGTTGCCGGTTCCAAACGGGGTTGGGAAAAATGGAGGGCCATGGACCTCCAAAATGGGCCACAAGTTTCCGAGGGAACTCCAAAGGTCTGACAGCCTGGAGAGTCACCTACGCAGGTACAGCAATGGCGAGGTGGGACAAAGTGGACTCTGGCGGGCCGACAGCTTGGAGAGCATGTGCAGCAGTGGAAGCACGCTGTCCCTGGCCGAGAGGGTCGAGATGAACCGTGGCCTTCTCAAACAGATGCTGCAGAAAACCCAGAACAAAGACCATGTGCCAGGACAGAGGCCGGAGGACATGACGCACATTGGCGGGAGAGGTAAGGAGACATGTCTCAGTGACAGGGTGCAATTTTTTTGTCTGGATGTATTCATTTCTTCAAAAATATGTTAAAAAAGCAATTCAGACACACAGACATGACTTTAAAAAACCTCTTCTATGATGGGTTCTTTATTTCTGAATTAAAATACCCTATATATTTTAAAATAGAAGTTGTCAGGTTGATAACTACTGTCCTGAAATCATAATGAAGAAAAATGAATAATAATTAAATATAATGAAATGTATTTATTACTTATTAAAAAAGAACAATTCTGATTGACTGTCGTTGCTTAATAATCGGCAAATCAGCCATGAGGTCCAACCAACATGCAGAAAAAAAGAAAACATTTTCAGCTCAAGTCTTTCATATAGGCTACATTTACATTTAGTCATTTAGCAGGCTACATTCAATTATAATGAGAACATTATAATTGTTTGCTTGGGACATGGATTTTAATGGTGAGACTTTTGTTTTTGTAATCAGGCTCTCAAAAATTACATAAAAATTTGGATTTTGGATTTATCGGCTAATATATCGGTTATCGCCTTTCAAATATAAAGAATTATCGGTTATCGGTATCGACCAAAATTTTCATTTCAGTGCATTCCTAATTAAATATAAAGAAATAAGTCATGATATTTTTAAAAAATACTTTCACATTGAAACTTTTTACACTGAAACTTTTTTAAGATGTGTATGTTATTAATTGTTACTGGATGGTGACGCCACATGACATTAAACAAACTCTTGAAAGTGATATGAAAGATTTTCAAAACCATATAAATTCAACATGAATACAAAGAGCACATTTTTACAAACCTGGGGTTTCAAACTCGGCTCGGTTGTTTCCGGAAGCTGAGATGTAATCAGCCTTATCCGATGTAATGTAATGTGCGATATGATGCAGAGTTAATCCAAGGCTATCAGACAGGTGTTAAATGCCGTTAGCGCATGTCTGACGAGATGACTGTCTCATTTAGCACGTTTAAGGATTACACGCAACAGGCGCACATGACCTCTCTAATGAAGCAGAGGTCATATAGACGAGAGAGCTGGATAATCCAGATATGAGAGGACAGAAGGATAAGAATGAGAATTACACTGATTAAACACAACTTACTGTGATAAAGGGAAAAACAAAGACGGTGTGGCGCTTCACTTTTTTCTCACTTGACAAACAAGATGACCTTGTCATATCAAGAGAGATAAACAGCTGGCTTTTAGCAGTTCACTCAACTAATTGATATCAAGTCATACAATTTAATAACAAGTCAAAAATAATTATGGTGGTCGAACCCCCTGTAATTTGCACCCCAAATGTCTCTGTATCTGTTTCTACAGATATATGTGTCCTGAATGACAGTGATTGGGATTCTGGGATATCGCTCCAAGGTAGTGAACACAGCCAAAGGTGGGCAGCACAGATTGATGCTCTCACATTATTCTCACACACCATGTATATTTAGCTTCTCACAGTGCTGATTAGAGATGTATTATTTCAGTTGCCTGAGATTTTCCTTAATAGTTTTTCTTAATTTCTCCCCCCGCCAAAAAAACCCCAGCATCTGCATATCTCTAAATATTGAACATACAAAAAAGGGGAATGTGAGCTCAGGAGAAAACAGCTGCTGAAGTTTTTCATAAGCAGAGGAACGAGATCATATCATTGGCTTTTCCTGCCTCTCCTTCAAACTCCACCTAAGAGTTGAATAACAAAGGAAATAGCTCAGCCCTTTTCTTCAAGCTAATACAAATTCTTGTATGTATATATGTATATATATATATATATATATATATATGTGTATATATATATATATATATATATATATATATATATATATATATACTAAACAGTGTTGAAAAAGAATAACAGACATAGTTTCATTATAGAAGAAAAATTAACAGTATAAGCAGCATGATATTTGAACTTATAATAAGGCCAAAATTAAAATGAATGAAAATTCTATGTAACCCATTAAAATTATTTTTTTACATTACACACTAAACAAATTTAAAGCTATTTAAAGAATGAGACTAAGTTAAATTTCCTTTTAATTATATCAGTAGCAACTCCTGAGTTATACCAGTTCCTGAGAATGACCCATAAATTTCATAAACACTTTTATTTTTTGTTAACTTTATGTTTTTAGTTTTAAATATACTTTGAATTAAATATAAAAAAAACCAAAAACAAATAAATAAATAGTATATCCATATTTTTTCTTGGATTTAAAAAAAGAAATGAGTGAATTAGTGACAGGCAAATTAGAAACTTGGCTGATTATAAAAAACAAACGTATTACTATTTTTTTTATATTTTTTTAAAAGTATTTTACATTACACACTAAACAGAGTTTACGTTATTAAATAATGAGACTAAGTTCAGTTTCCTTTGAATTACATCAGTAGTAAGTCCTGAGGCATACCAGTTCCTGAGAATGAGAATGATTTATGTCTTTTTATATCTTGGTATGGCCATATTTCTATTCTAGAGTAATATTCAAGCCTTTGATCATGTAAACATATGCATAAGCCCATCAAGCGCATCATAATCAGGTACAAACCCAACACACACTCAGCCGTCAGCCTAATTAGTGATGACGGCCTGCTCCACTTAATCCCCCCCACACCGCACAGGAGCTGACGTGTTTCTTTCTCTCTGTGTCTCTCTGGCCGGCCCACAGGGCCTTTGTGTTGGGCGACGACCTTCCGCTGAGCCCTCGCCACGAGCAGGCCAAACGACTGCTAGAGAGAGCGCGTATGAAGGCCCGGTCCAACCCTCTCAAAGCCGACCACACCATCCTACCCGTCCAGAGGGACAACCCGTAAGTTTCTCCGGTCTCTTTTTCTCTAGTTTTCGGCTTGTTGGGGTTTCTGCTGGGGGGGTTGGGGTTTAGAGGCTTAGGCATCATGGGAAGGGAGTGTGTTTACATGGCTCTCTTCATATCAAAACAAGGAAACCTTCGCCTGCTCACACTTGAGGATTTGTGTGGAGGATGTAGATCTTAAACTGTATTATTTGGGGCTGGACTGAATTGTCTTTTGCTCTGTTTGGAGGCGGGCAGCTGATAAAAGGGAAGGGGGGAAGTGTTTGGCAAATCTCTTTTCAGAAGCAACAGGTGCTGCTCTCTATTTCGGTCTGGTCTTTTATTATGGCATTATAAAGACATTAAAATAAGGGTTTCTTCTACGCATTTGTATGAAACTGATATACAAGTATTATATGATAATATAACAAAGATGCCAATTCAGTACTATCAGTGAAACAGCAGGAAGCTAATGGTAGCCTGAATTTAAACTGCTAAACTAAGTGTTCTGGCGTCCTCCTTCAAACTCTTCTTCTCTGTGTCCGCCGGGCACGTGTTATATAAGACAACCTGAATTATACAACGTGTACACACGTCTGGTGCCTCTAAATCCCACTTCCCCATCCAGCGCTCTGTTCTCTACCTCAGCACTTTCACACAAAGACAGATGGGCGAGCCGCCCCAAACGCCTGTCTCCTTGTTTGGTATGAAGACAAGCGGTGCATGGCAGCATCCGGAACAGATTAGGGCAATTTTAAACGTCACAACAAAAACTGACACGCACTGAGAAAAAAGGGGAATAATATGTTTTTTAAAAACATTAATAATATATACAAATATATATTCAAATGTTTTAACAAATACATGTAAATAATAAGTCATATAAAAATGTATAAATAAGATATTAAATTAATAATAATTATTACATTTTCAGCACTGTGCTATTAGTTGTTTTTTTCCCCCCCATAAATTAGTGTACTTGGTGTATTCAATTTGATAAAGCCAACAAAGCAAACAAAACAAACAAACAAATAAAAATATAAATTGTATATAATTTTTCTGGCTTTGGATTTAAACAAATAATAGTGAATAAGTGACTGACAGAAAAATCTCTTTTTTATTTATTTAAACGGGAGCTTTGATGAAACTGCTTTGCTGTACTGCTCCGCTACACCTGTCATGTCTGCCAGCTGTTACTTTCCTTCTCCCTAATTCCCTCCCTGCCTCTCCCTTATGGGGAAAACAGCTTGGTGATGTTGATTACACTGCTGTCAGTTTTGCTCGGGTTAAACTTAACACTTAACGGCCTCTCTTGAGATTGAATGTTTAAGACAAACTCACAGCTGTAAAAAGTCCCATAGGTTTCAGAACAGTGCACAGTGCTTAACAGGCATAAAAAGTCCCAGTGCGAAATAATACCGGCACACCTGTAGATTTCTATTCCTTAGCAAACAGGGAATATTGAAAGACACTAGTTTTGGTTTTCTTATATCTAACAAAGACCTGATGATATCGAAATGTCTGGTGTGTTGAAGACGACCTTCCTAAAAGGAGTAAAAAGCATGTCAGGAATGTGCACAGAGGAGCCAAAGCAGAGGGAAAATTTCCTCAGGAATTTGCCCATGTCTCCATGCTGAGAGATAGACTGCAGGCCACTTTGGCATGCATCCATTTCTTTGTGTATCTAAGTGCACAGGAATGCAACTAATTTCATATATGTGCATGTGTTTACAGGGAGCTGCTCTCCTGGGTTGGTGTACCCTTACACCAGGCTCCTCTTGCCGGGAAGGAGGGCGTGGCGGTGGTCTCGGGAAACCTCAGTGACTCCTCCAGCGGCGACTCAGTGGGTGGAACCCGGCGGAGACACGGCCAGTCCCCAACTCGTGTGCGTTTCGAAGACGAATCCGAGAAGGACGCCGAGGTGCGCTACCTGGAGCGGCTACGCCAGCGACGCAGGGCTGGAGAAAGAGCACAGGGCCTACTGGTGTCCAAACCCACCTTGTCATCTTACATCAATGGAAAGGCGGAGACAGGACATGGCTCGAAGGATTCAATATTCTGGAAGACAAAAGCCAAGAAGAGTTTGTTAAATGGCAAAGGTTCGGAGACAGCAAACAGGCAGTGCAACTCTTGTGGGACTTTTCTAAATGAACCCCATGATCCTAGCTTGAACTCAAATACTCTGTCCGTACCTAACGGGGAAGTAGAAGGGAAAAAGGTACCATGTTGGGTTGCTCCCACACTTCCCAACCGGCTAGTCCGGATCGAACAGATTAAGGAGACGTACATTGGGACGAGTCCCGCTATTGTCCACAGCGATGGAACGTATTGCAGTCCTGCGGATAATGTGAGCAGTAGAGGAACATTCCAGAAGCTGAAGAAGAAGGTCCGAAAACTGGAGAGTAAGCAGGAACCCTTGTACGTCAATGGCCTTAGGGTTTCAACACCTCCGGACTGCAACAAACTCACACCCAATGGGACTCAAATGTGTCTCTCTAATGGAGTAGCATTGCCACTCAACCCCTATGCCACTGATTTACTTGGACAGAGAATACCAGACACATGCAGCCCTACATCCAGCAAAGGTATTGTGGCACCTCCGTTGCCTCCAAAAGGAGAACCGCCAAGTTCCCACCTTCCCCAGCCAACCCCTCCTCCTCTCCAACCGAAAAAATCAGCCCTGAAGTCCAGCTCCAAAGACCGATCTACTGGTCGACGAACCGTCACACTCATGTCTTCGCCAGAGTATCACCTGGTGCATCTGGACTCCACAGAGGCAGGGGGCATTGTGCAGGAGCAGGCTCCCTCTGGGTTGGGTTACTGGGAGGACAGATCTGTCATGGTCACCCCTGGACCCTTACCCAAGACAAGCCCGGTTCTGTGCGCTCGAAACCTACCCATACAAGGGGAGGAGAGGTCAACAGGTTAGTTTAACTACATGGGCTAATAGTAGTCAATGAGCAGAAGGTTTATCCAAAGCAACTTATCATACACCAGGGGTGTCTGAACGTGCTCTTGGAGGGCCAATGCCCTGCAGAGTTTAGCTCCAGCTTGCCTAGAAGTCCAAAGGAGCTTTCACACCGGAGGAACCTTTTCATAGCTCCTAGGAACGATTTTAGTTCTAGGAACTCCTTTTGGAGGAACTAATATAGCTCCTACTTCACAGCAGGGTCTAAACCAGCACTATAGGAACTACCAGTGACGTTAGTTTACGCTGATTGGCCGAACGCTTCCGAAACACCAAAATAAACCGTCAAAATAAAAGTCACAACAACAAGCGTGGCCTACATCATTTCAGAGTTCCTACTGGCGTTGCGAATGCAACCAGGAAAATGTTCCTAAGGGAACCATTAGTTCTCGGGGAACCACCCTAGAACTAAGTAACTAGAACTACCCGATGCGAAAGCCCCCCAACACAACGGCCTGCTTGTAAGTTTCTAGATGGTTCAGGTGTGTTTAATTGGGGTTAAAGTCTGCAAGACAGTGGCTCTCCAGGAGCAGACACCCCTGCCATACACATACAAAGACAACCCCCCAAAAGAAATATTGAGGAAGTGCCATGTTTAAGGAAACAATAATTATCGCCCTTTGACAAACTCAAACCTGCAACCTTCTGGTTACTAGCACTGAGCTTTAACCACTTAGCTAAAAATGAGTTTTTCAGAAAAATAAATAATAGCATGAAGTCTACAATTAGTAAAGCACTAATAGCACTAGCTGTAATAGATCTAATTTTTTTTACTACATATCTGAGCTTCACGCCAATAAGGATAAAGCTAATATTTAGCATTGCAGATGCACGCTTACGTAATGTAATCTAAAAATTAATCAAAGCTTTTCCCAGAATGAAGTGGCAATTCCAGGTAGACCTGTGAGCTCTGCTCCAGTCAGCGAGGTGTCACCTTTGGGTGTGTGCGCTTCTCTTCACTGCGTTCCTGTCCCACTGGGGATTGTCCAGATCAGCACATCCATACTGTCCTAGTGGAGTAATCCCACAGTGGGCCAGTTGCTTGTGCGATCAGTCTTTTTCCACCCCCTCCAACATTTTTCCATCTTGTGTGACGCTACTTGAAAATGCATTCTGACGCTTACGTTTCAATAACATGAGATGCTTCACTATGTTATATTGTTATAAATAACAATTCAGTTTACACAGTATCATCATAATATTTAACAATTTACAGTTTCATCCATCGTCCTTTGATATGTACTGCCACGTTCTCTATTCTTACTCAGATGTGGAATTGCACCAGACAACAGGACAACTAGGATCTGATGCAACATCCAGCAGTGCTGAATCAACCCAGACTCATCTCATTGATGGACACGTCAGAGGGCCAATCAGACCAGTGCATCACAGGGCAACTAGCCCAAACTTTTCCCAGTGAGTAAAGAGGGAAAGAAAGAGGTGGAGATTATGAGTATCATCCCTATGCCCTTACCCACGGCTACATCTCTTTTCTATAATCTCCTTTTTTGGTTAGGACTTTATCAAACCAGATTCTTTACTAAAATGTTCAATCCTTTCGCTGAACAATTTAATTTCCGGGGCGACAATCATACAGATTGCTTTGGCAATTCATGCTCAAAGTAGGTCAGGAGAGATGTGGTCCAGACTTACTTATGACTCCTTGTTTGTCTACTACAACACTGCCACCTACTGACTGAGAATCACAATTGCATAAACATTTATACAGACATTACAAAACGTATACAACAGTATACATATATGTATAAATGTCCTGTTATGACTTGTTTTTTAGAGCGGGGATGGATGCGGAGCATCGGGAGGGTCGACCCAAACTCTCCCTGCGGCGGTTCTTCTCTGCCATGGGGCTGAACAGTGTGGGGTTGCTGGGAAAGGGACGATCCAGCAGCATGGATCAGCTCAGCCTGCACCCCAAACCCAACTCAAACTCGAACCAAAACCTTCGGCCAACATCACCCTCCACCTCCCCCAGCCCCACACACAGACACCACCACCAGCTAAAGAAAGCCCCCTCACTGCAGACTATACGTATGGTTAGTATCTTTTTGTTATTGTATGACAACCTTTAGAAGTCCCTCAAAAAACATCTATAACTTTAAAATGTTTCTTATAAATGGATATTAATTACAATTGAAGAATTTCAAACTTCAATTTCAAAGTGATAATATAGTGAGTGGCACTGACTGTATCATTTCTCACCACTAGGGGTCTCCGTTTCTCCAGCTGAGGAGATCTTCATCGGCTCAAAATCTCCAAATACCCAAAAAGAAATCAGACCGCTCCTCTGCTTACACTCCAGGAGAACAGCCCTGTAGCCCTGTATTAACCAGGTACAACATTTACACAATATACTAATTAATAACACTCTAATATGATGCATCACTTTAAATTACACCAAACAATATATAATATAATAATATAATATTAGATAATAATGCAATTTCCAAGAAATGTAATTGTTGTATCGACGTTTATTTTCATAAAAAAATTTTTTTAAATGTTAAAATCTTTTGCTAATATTGTAATTATCGAGACATGAATATTGAAACGTTTTCCAAAGATTGCATAACTTTTATTATTTAAAAAATTTGAGGGTGATAAATGCAATATATACAATTTTATTTAAAACAATATTACTATATTAAATAATTATAACACATATAAATATTATATATATATATATATATATATAAAGTTATTTTAAAATATTTAAAATATATACATTTTATATGATATATTATATATATATAATATTCATTTAATATTTATAATATATACATTTTATAATGTTTTATATTATATATTATAATATTCATTTAATATTAATATTATAATAATATTAGTATTATAATATTTAAACATATAATATATTATTATATAAAAAAATACTTTGTTTACAATTTACAATTTTTTAAATAAATAATTCCATAATAATTTACACACAAAAAATCTGATACCATCCCCGCAATATTTTGTAAGCAATATTTCATGTACATGCACACTGCTTGGTCTTATTAAATCATCCATTTACATCTTTGTAACCTTGTAGTGTAATGAACGATGGCAATTTCAAGCATGACATGTTCTGCGGAGCATGCATCGTGTTCTTGCAATTTTCAGACAGCTGTCGTGTTGTGCAACAGGATTAGTATTTTCCATTGACTGGGTCAGCAGCAGCAATAAAAAGAGGGAGGGAGGGAGGATAAAAATAGAGGTGTGTGTTTGCCAAAGAAAGACATGGAATCCCGGGAATGATCACCTGTCTACATGCTGCTGCTATATTCAGCCTCTTGCGTGTATTACTAGACGCTGCCCTTTAAGTGTGTTTGGGTTGTTCACAGTGCCAGATAGTGTGTTTGTCAGCGGTGTTGCGATGCGATAGTGCCTGTGAGCGTGTGTGGTGTTTATGAGCGTGTGAATGTGTGTCTGAGGGAAGGAGAGATAGCCAGAGAGGAAATTCCAGCCTAAGTGACTGGAGCTGAGCTGCAGCTTACATCATCTTGCTTGTGAGCCAGTAAGGATAGATCTGTTCTGGTTGTATCCTGTTTATTCAGCCTTCACAGTTGAAAATACATGGTATTCTTTGGAATTCCATGAAATACTACCATGATATATAGCACAATGTCAGATAAGGGTGTCAAAAAATGTTTTATATTATAAATACGATTATCAGAAATAAATACTAATATAATTATATATTTAAAATATTTAATATATTATTTTAATATGTAAAATGACATATTTACAGATAATTAAACATATATGTAATTAAAATGAATTATATAAATGTAATTGAAAAATATATCCAACTTTAATGATCAAGAACCACTCACAAGAAAATAAAGTTCTAGCACTGTTATATGCCAACTGCTTGAATGAGCAGAATTCAAAATGATAATATAATTATTAGATAAAAAGAAACTCACCATAAAATCTGGCTGTTAAATTTCTTAGGTTGTTTTAGGTCGTTAAATCTGTGTGTGTTTTAGGGATCTTCACCGTGCCTTGAGTGTAGAGGACGTGGGACGGCCCAGTGCGGTGCGCCCGGTGGGACGCGTGGCTCAGGCCTTCCCTGACGGCACCATCTTACTGGAGCTCTCCAGACCCCCCAACGGCCCCTTCGGCTTTCTCATCGCACGAGGAAAAGGCAGGCCAGACTCAGGTGAGTGACCTCTCGCTCTCGTTTTCATGCCTTTCTGACGCAGTCGAAGCGTTTAAGACTAACTCGCTTTATGTTTAAGGGGTGTACGTTGAAGAAATGGGCGACAGCAATATGGAGAAACTCTACGCGGGGCTGCTCGGGGTCGGGGACGAGATCTTAGAGGTGAACGGCGAGAAGGTGGCGGGACATAGTCTGGACCTGGTGACCCGTTTAATGACTCAAAACAGCACGGCTTCAATCCGCGTACTACGACATAGACGCATACAGCGCTAACTGAAGACCAGACTGAGCCAGAATGGCGTTTTGTTTCAGTCGAACACTGTGCTAAAGAGCGTCAGAAATGAAGTCAGGGATGAGTTTGTGTAAACGGCAGCATTACGTTTTTTGGGCTGTTAAGCAATGATGGTGTGACGGTCCATATTATAGGGATAGTTACCCAAAAATGAAGGTTTTTTCATGTATTTTGTTCCAATCCCATTTCATTTTTTGGGCAAACTCATCCCTAAAGCCTCTGTTATGGCTAATTTACAGTGGTACCTCGAAAAAATACCACATTCAGTCACATTCATTGGATCGTTGTTTCCTATCAGAATGGTACTATTGAATTGTATCGTAACAGAATATTATATATATCTGTGGCACAATTATGTATGAAGGACAAGGATATTTCTCGTACTGCAAGTTAAACTCAAGTATTATTGTAACGAAGGACAGTCTAAATGTGTTTGCCAAAAAAGACCAATGAACATCAATGTTTATTCTTCTTCTGAACATTTTGTTTCATTCAAAGCCTCCGTCGTTTTCGCATTCAGACTGTCGGTTCTAGTACAAAACCTTCTCCATGCTGCTAACAAGTACACAGATCTATATTGCACACGGTCAAAAAAAGGCTTATATGCTCTCTTAGAACTCAGTGCACACGCTGCAGTCGCATTGATCATCAGCTCTAAATGCTCTTTAGTAAATTGATTCGATATTTCTCCATGAGGCAGCACATTGGTATGCCTCTACAGTGCAACCTGACACCATTAGCGTGCTGTCCTGAAGGATATCAGTATTATGGTACGTGCTGCGCAAAAAGCTACCAACCTAATGTATTTTGTTACATTTATTTATATGTGTTCCTATGAAATAAAACAACGGGCTTTTGTGGGACAGCTTGTTTTTTTCCTTCATATACTGGTAGTATTTTAGCAGGACCATAAACGTTAAAACCATTGTTTGTAACTCTGTCAAACAACGAGGGGCAAGTGGAAATGAACTTTTGTGGTTCAAATGCTGTGGATTCAGATTAACTTGTACTGAACCAGAAATATCCCTTTAAAGTCGACATGAAACGGAAGTTGGGATAGTCTTTTATTCACTATTGTGATCTATAGCTGAGTGAAAGGGCTAGTCGAACAAGACAAAATGTAGGGCGGGACTTGATTTTGTCCATTGGGAATTGATTGAATGGTTGTGGATTGTTATTGGTCAATCTCATGTGAGTGACAGGTTGTCCCGCCCTCGCACCAGTAAACACGTCATCAGAGTTAACAGTCATTAAAGAGTTAATATGAGCTCCACGTTTTTAGAATGCGAGCACAACGGTTAAAGACGTCCGTGTGTTTGCATTGAAAAACAATGAAAAAGTAGCGCAGTGGAATGGAAAAACGTGTTCTGTGTGATCGGCCGCTAAGGGGGTCTTGGTTCCTCCAGCTGTCAGGGTGGAGGTGTGTGCGCTGGTCAATATCTCGCCTGTCCTTCTTATTGATTAGACAATGATTGATTCCATCCTGGTCACCGACATTCATCACACACACAAAAAAACAAAGAAGATGCATTTACATTTACAGAATGTGATATGTGTTCCAAGTGGTTGTGAGTGTATTCTGGGTGGTCAAAAGATCCCACATCCAAGTCTCTTATCAAATTCTGTTCCCTAGATACATTTTTCTCTGTTTTATTGTACACAAGACAAAAACTGTAAGTCAAAACACTTGAAAATTAATAACAAACCTCTTCTAAACAAGCGGCACAAACTCATACGCATTTATAGGCTTCACTTTTATGCAATTATACCCTTCATTACCCAATATTCATAACTGTAAGATTGTCCATGACAGCTGTTTAAAAGGACTCTGGGTAGATTTATAGGCTTTCTACACCCCTCTAAACATGATCGCTGCTCTCAAGTGCAGGTTTGTGTTGTGTGTAGCGATGCTAATGAGCTCAGCTGGCGGAGGGGTGCGTCTAAGCCCTGCCCCCACCTCCCCACGGGTACGAGAGCTCAGCTGTCCCGTCCACTTACTGCGGGATAAAGAAGCCCAACGCTGAACCTGCATCCTGCACCTGCTGCCTCCCTGCCACACACACACACACACACGCTCTAAATCCATCATTAGAACCACTCCAGCTATGCAAACCCACAAATATCACCACTATTCGGAGCTCAAAATTCTAGAGCTCTCCTTGGCTATTATTAAAATAAAAACTGCAGTAAATATTTTATGGCAAATATTAGTATTAATTCAATATAAAATAACACAACAACATTTTTAATTAATAAATGCGTCCATATTAATCCTTTAAAGCTTTACTATACACAAACACATTTTATATATATTATCCCTGATAATATTAAAATAAAATATATTATAACAAAATAGTAAACATGTATAAAATGTATTATAATAAATATTTTTGTAACATAATAATTGACTAAATATTTTTATATTATTAAAATATTAAATAATATGCAAAACAAAACAAAAAAAATATTAATGTAATATTAATCATAACATGCATTTATAAAATATTTTTGATTGTATTATTTTAGCGTATGTATATGTATAACTAGATCATATAGAATAAATAAGAAAATAGTAATAATATATTAAGAAATACATAGAAACATGTTATTATAGTATATATAATATGCAAAAATACTAATGCTGTAATATCAAACACAATGTACTATATACACACACGAAAACATTTTTATTTACATATAATTATTATAAATGGGTAGTACATATTTAACACATAATAGTATCAAATAATGCTATATGCATAAAATATTTTTAATTGTATTATTTAATTTTAGTATAATGCTAATATATGCATAACTAGTTGTGTGTGTGTGCAGAGGTGGACAGTAACAAAGTACATTTACTTGAGTACTGTACTTAAGTACACTTTTTGAGTATCTGTACTTTACTTGAGTATTATCTTTTCTGGAAACTTTTTACTTTAACTTCACTACATTTGAAAGACAAATATCATACTTTTTACTCCACTACGTTTCTGTCAAGGTCCTTGAGTAGAAAGTAGTAACGTCAGTCAGGGGATGATTTTGGTTTGGAAATGAAAGTCGGGTTGACGTCAAAACCCGACGTCAGATTTACGTCAAAACCCAATGTCAGATTTACATCAAGACCCGATGTCAGATTTACATCAGAACCTGACGTCAGATTTACGTCAGAACCCGACGTCGGACAGCCGTTGGATTTTGGTTGGAAATGAAAGTCGGGTTGACGTCAAAGCCAAAAAACTAAACCAAGGGCACTATTTGAGGGAACAGCCATTTGGGTGTCCGAAACCATTGTAGACGTTATTGAGTGCACTTATTCAATCTCATATTCAATCCCACTACTGGAACTGTGTTCTAGAAATAAATGTGATATTAATATGAGGGTAGGCAGGCATAGATTCAGAGGCATAAGGTACTGTAAATATTACATTCAACAATGCAACAATAATAAAACAATGCAATGAAATTTACTTTTTACTTTTGATACTTAAGTACTTTTAAAAAACGATTACTTCTGTACTTTTACTTAAATAAGAATCGGTCTTTACAACTTTTACTTGTAACGGAGTAATATTTGACCAGTAGTATCTGTACTTTCACTCAAGTAAGGAAGTTGTGTACTTTGTCCACCTCTGTGTGCGTGTATATATATAAATGTTAGTGCTGTCAAATCGATTAATCGCATCTAACATAAAAGTTTTTACATACTGTTTATTATATTTATTGTCTGTGTGTATATGTATATACACAGACATTTATATATATATATATATATATAAATTCACACACACACATGTAAACAAAAACTTTGTTAGATGTGATTAATCACGATTAATTGATTTGACAGCACATACATATAAATACATATATATATGTATAAAAAATTACTTATTTTATTCATATTATGAATATGAAGATATTTATTTATATATATATGAAAATGTAAAATATAAATATCTTCATATTCATAACATGAATAAAATAAGTCATATTAAATCATAAATCATATTTCTCAATCTGGTCCACAAATTTAGTATCCCTATAAACATGAACTCTAAAATACCTCATTGTAAGGGAGCGTTGAATAAAACCCCTGTCAGTTACAGTCATGCAGGTTTGGCTCTTTGGAGGCTCAATACTGGGGACTCAGGTGTTGATCTCTAATCATTACTGGGCCAGACAAAAGAGGGAGGAAGGGGAGGCAGAGGAGAAAGACACCACCTGTCATGAGATCAGGGTGAATGGCCCCTCTCTGGCCTCTATGGAACGGGATTAGTGGATCAATAGAGCAGCGCTCACACGACGTCACCATCAACACAATAATCAATACTGCTGATCTGAGCACGTCACCTTCTTCAGATTAATAACCCCACCAATAGAAAAATACAACCTCATTCAGAGGAATGTTTCACGCTCTATAGACGTGTCTCTCTTCCATCAGATTGTACAAAACAATAACAAATTAATAAACTTTTTATACTATACTTTATATTTCTTATAAATAAACTAATAAAAAGATATACATTTATTAAAATAAAATATAAATTAATACAAATTAAATTATATATGTACATGTGCATATATATTTTTTTAAATTAAATATATTACTTAATTACAAATAAATTTTTATTAGTTTTTTCCACTTTATATATATATATATATATATATATATATATATATATATATATATATATATATATATATATATAATTTGTTTATAAAATTACTTTTATATCCACTCATCAACATGAATTCAATCCAACACACAATTTTGCAATGATTATTTTAATGGAGCTCATACTTTCACACAGTGACAAACTGAGGGGTGGTTTGACAGTTTTCTGAGGGTTGTGGAGAAACAATGAGGGGTAAAAAAAATACTTGCATTCTCTTCTGGAGCAAACAAACACCGCAAACAAACACGTACAATCGAAATTCACACAATCAGGAAGAACAGCGTTTATGAGCCCGTTCACTACCTTGATCTCTCCACTCTGTCACTGCGACACAAATACAGTGACATAACTGTGCAATTGTAGATTTTTTTATTTGTATCGTAAAATTGCATAATCAATTCATTCATACTTCGAACCAATCAGAGCTGACGTACTGCATCATGTGACCGAGGGCAGTCAGAATCAGCCGTAACACTATTATAGGGGCCAACAGAGATGTCGAAGAGATAAAAACACTGTCAATTTTTATATTTCTCCTCTAGCTTTTGAAAAACAAAAGTGGCGTGATTGTTCAAAAACACGTCCAGGTCATATTTCACATTAAAAAACATAACAGACATTATATTTTGACTTTTAAGAAAATTAAGCCTATTTTTAGCATACATTTTTTTTCACATAATGACATTATTTTCATTAAAATTAAGCTTTTCATGGCCAATTAACAATTCTCATTACCATAATGTAAAAAAATATATTAAATAAGAAAAAATAAACATCAAGACAATATTTGATGTTGTTAATTTACTAATCTTGTCCAGACAAGATTAGTTTTATTACTATGTTAAATTAAAATAATGTTGTTGTTTTTTCGCATTACAGTAATGACAAACGTGCACAATTAGCATGACAATAATGTCATAGAATAATGCAAAAAAGTATTAATTTTCTTATGCAAAATTTAATTTCACATTTTTTTTCCTTTTGATTTTGGGGTTAAACATAACATATTTCTATGCGTGATTCACCCGAGATCATTGAAAACAAAATACAAACGAAACCAAAACGATACAAATACTCAGCAGGATAAAAGTTTTACACAGAATATGTAGTGTTGTGCCGTCAAAAGAAAACAAATACAATGATTTTCACATAAATGACTGCTGCTTCATACATTTCCATTTGAGTTAGCAGTAGAAATACACCGCAAACTGACAATTTGCGAAAATATGAATGGTGAATATTGTGAAACCTAAAGTTCTCCTAAAATGAAATGTAACTTCACCCTCGGCTGTGCTAAGGCACTGGCTAGATAGTGACCTATTAAAGCTAGTTAATACTTAAAGGGAAATTTCACCCAGGAATGAAAATTCTGTCATCATTTACTCACCCTCAAGTTGTTCAAAACCTGTATGAGTGTCTTTCTTCTGCTGAACACAAAAGAAGATATTTTGAAGAATGTTACTGTTGACGGTAGCCATTGACTTCCACAATAGGCAAAAAAATAAAAATACAATGGAAGTCAATGGGGTCCATCAACTGTCTGGTTACCGACATTCTTCAGAATATCTTCTGTGTTCAGCAGAACAAAAAAACTAATTTGTACAACAAAGGGTAAGTGAACGATGATAGAATTTTCATTTTCGGGTGAACTATACCTTTAAGTACTTAACCATTAGTTGTCAAACCAATTGTCACGCAATTCACACATTTAAAGAATTGAGTAAATCAGGTTCGTATTTCAATTGCTAACCTATTCGGAGACTTAACATCAACGTTTCCATTAAAAACACGATTCCATCCGTTTTCAAGAGGCAAAGCGCAGTGCATGTGAATAAATCTCACTAGTAAGTGATTAATGTAAAAAATAAAGTAAACACACACAGAAATAAACACGTAGACAGTAAACAACTAACTCGCATTAGTATGATCAGTAACATACCTGGTTAAACAGGATCTGGTTTGTTAAACTCCAGTGTTTAGTAGCTTTGTAGTTAGTGCTGAACATTTAGTGGACTAAACTGACTGTTAAAGCAGTGCATGGGAAATAATGTAGGCAATATTTTCTAGTAGCACTAGAAAAAAATAGATCGTTATTAATTATTTTAGCTGCTTAAGTCTTAAAAGTCATGGTCCTTCTGAAAGAAATGATTTACCCTGGATTACGACATCTCGTACGAAATGATTCAGACCGTATTATCGCCTAAACCGGAATGCGTTTGCAGAAAAAAAAAAAGAAAAAAAAACCCAGCCTGTGCTTAGTGTTTGTTTTCAGTCTGGGCTGCTTACAAGCAAAAAAGGAGCAGCGTTCTACCGTATGATGGAATAGAGATAGAGGCGAAAGGGTTTTGTTGTTCGTTCTCTCCCTTCGGAACGCGTACCCAGACGGGAGAGCTGTAGTGGAGAGCTGTTCAAAGAACCATGAAGAGGATGATCACCACAAACAGGACGGCCAGCAGAACGCCAATAGCACACCACTGTCTTCGATCTGCAAGAATATAACGAGTTAAAACACTCATATTTAGGTTATCAAGAGCTAGAGGTTTTATGCTGAAAGAACAACTAAATGGTTTTTAAACGTTCCCAGAACAATCAGGAGATGTTCAGATTTAATTATTGGCCTCTCGACAAAATGCCTCCTTTGAAAAGGTCCGGAAGTCTGACTTCCTGTTCATGCTTTGCCATATAAAGGGCACTGCAGCCAATCGCATTTTAACTGCAACAGGAAGTTCAAACACATGATGGATTTCTTTTGAAACAGTGCTAACTTTACGAATCGTGACTAAGTTTTGCTTTTGGACAACATAAAAAAAGTCATTTCAGAACAAATTTGAATGTTCAGACAAAACGAATAAACGTTATGTGTCAGATAGGGTGTCAAATGTTAAAATGAGAGGTTTCGGTGTTCTGAGAATGACATTTGTAACCGTGCGAGACAGTAACTGAAGCATGTCTGCTCTTCCGCTGCAGTTTTTACTCACCGCTGGTCATGTGAGAAACTTTAGCCAGTTTCTTCATGACATTATCCAGCCTGGATTGAGTGCTGTCCACCTCATGAGAAAAGTCATCCAGCATTCTGAAAATAGGCCAGACACACAGTCAGAATCGATTCAGGAAGTTTAAAGGTCGGTTAACTCCGCCAACACAGACTACACAAACCGCCAGGATTTGGGCCAGGAGCAGGGCAGTTTGTCATGTACAACTTTTGTAATTTATGAAAAAATAAAGAAATTGATCAAATATAATAATTAATTTTAAATATATTTAATATAAGTTTAGATATATTTCAAATAAATATTATTATATTAATTTGATATATAAATATTCAAAATATTCAAAAATTAAATATAACAGAATACATGTATATATTATTTATAACATAGCCTAAGCAGACAAAAGTAGTGAGTTTGCTCTTCCGCCATTCAGCAGAAACAAGCGGAGTGATACAAATTGTGAAACAGTTTCCATGTGATATTAGTAGAATATTGCATTGCTGGAAAAGGCTCTCAGCCAATCATATTCGAGAACCAGAACTGTGTGTGTGAGACTTACACAGCTTGCTCATCCAGCTCTTGGCCGATCCTTTGAGACATGTTCTTCAAGACGCCAATAGTCCCCGAAACTAACTCTAGATGCTCATCCTGCTGTTCTGCTATTAGCTGCCGTGTACACACACACACACAAAAGAAACACATTGCCCTGATAAGTGCTCATAAATACTGTAGAATATGCTAATCATATGATAATCACCTGTTAATTGTGGTATGATGTATATATTGACATACATATTGCTGGGTCTGTTGTTCATCTATGAATTGGGAGTTTGCCGTCTGCAGCTCCTTGTCCAGTCTAGTGTATTTATCAGCACTGGGTTGCCAGATTGGGCCACGAGACCCACCATCGCCCATTAAAGTCTAACATAAGAACATCAATTGTCATGAGCTGATATACAATCTGGAAAATCATAATCTGACACTTACTTCCATAGCTTAAGTACAAACCTGTCGAGTTTTCCTCTCGGACACTGTAGCAGCCATCGGACTAGTCATGTGGTCTTTCATCTCCTGTAAAATGAAAATCCATTAGAGATATTCATCTACCACGGGTGCAGATGTGTGTAAAGGCCTGTCACACACTATAACGGCACTATAAAAATAGTGGTAAATATAGCAGTCCACACCTCAACTATAACAATAACGGCACAGAGGAACAATATCAATAAGTCTACTCACTCTGACTGTTTGCCTTGTGCTAGTGATGAAGGCTTTCCTCTTGGCCAGCTCCACCGCATCAAGATTGAACTTCTTTGGATTGGCCTCCACAATACTTGAACACTAGGTTAAGGCTACAACCAACATATAAAAGCCAGAAGAACATCAAGTCCACATAGGCTACCAGAAACAAAAGGATATTGATAGTCTCATCCAAGTCCTCCAAGTCCCATTCAATGGACCTCAAACTGTTCCTCAGCTCATTGGTGGTCCAGTCCACCTCCTCCTTGCTGGCTCCACCCGGGTCCTGTAGCAACTCCATCCATCTATGATGAAGCCCTTGAGCCGTGTTCACAGCCTTCTGCACCTCTCTAAGGAAAAGCAATCAATCAAAACACTTCATTACAAATTATGATGGGTTAAAAGTTAAATTATTAAAAGTTACATTATTTTAACTTTATGTACAGCACTTTGGTCAACCTAGGGTTGTGTAATAAAAAAAATAAATAAAAAAAATGTAAGTGAGGAAGCCATCATTATTTGAACATTGACAATGCCAATATTCTGTTTGACACGTAAACACAAACATAGTATTATAAAGTAATTTTGGGGTATCGTACCATGATAATTCCAAATTTTGGCCAGTATCACATGGAAATAGCATGGTACTCTGATACATATCCAAGGTACTTCCAATTAAACCATGATACATTTCCAAAAAACGTGGTATTAACACGGTACATTTTTGTAAGTGTAATATAGCAAAGAGCAGATGTTTGCTAACATACATAACGTTACACCAATACCACTTAATAGGAAAACAGTTGAGATATCGATCTAACGGCATATAATAGTGGAGAGAAATCGATATTTACGGTTGCCATGACAACAAGATAACGATCTTACTGAAACAGCTGTTTTAAGCGGTATTATGACCTGCTAAAGTATGTAACGTTACGCGCTATAATAAAATTTGTGAACAGAAAAGTTTAACCATAGAAAAACCCTTTGAGTTAATAATCCGATTTCTCCGAACTCGATATATGATATTCTTGTCCCACAGTAACCGATCTAAGCCATAAACTCACCCTTTCACCACGAAAAACGGATCTTCCATCGACATTTTGGTGCTCAGATGAGTCGATTCTTGAGCGAAAATCTCATGCTCCTGACCGCGGCTGATTTTCTTTAACAAAGGAGGTCGCTTAATGTGTTGTTTACATGCGGGACGGAGCCCGGATCCGCTCAGCCGCCATTGCTCGGCGGAATCACATCCGGGTCCTTGAGCGTCTAGACACGCGCGCGCGCACACGAGCCTCCCGGTAAATAAACACCAGCGTGCTCTTTTTTTTTCTGCGTGGGCTGTTTTGGTTTGTTGTTGCCGTAAAAGAACAAAGCAATATTGTATGCACGGATATGTTAAAATGTGTATAGCACCGTGTTTAAAATTATGAGCAAAAATGGTTTAATTCAGATACCGCTGTATAAATATGTTTTAGTTAAATACTTCACCACCTCTATATCCCGGACGATGTTGCTGTATTTTTTATTATTAAATATTACAATAGTATATTGTAATTTTACTATTACCACCACTTCACTACTATTTAACTATTATACAAATTATGTCATTACACATAATAATAATAACAGTGATAACAATAATATTATTATTATTGGTAGTACCATAGTATTGTGATGATTCCTGATGGGTGGTTGAAATATACTGTGGTACTGAAATTGATGTACTATGGTATTTACTTTGTAATCATTCTTACTCTTTATATATATATACCATGATAGGACCATGGTACATGTCCAACAATTGCTCTATTTTAAACATTTTATTACATGGTACCATATGAAAGTAACAAGGTATACCATCTGATACCATACTGTACTGTGGTTCCACTAATGTACTTTTATTTACTTAAACTCTAGGTTTACTTTGATACACTGCATTAATTAAACACCTCAGGTCTGTTCTCAGAAAATAAAATAAAATACATTAATATAATCTGAAACCACAGTAATAGTAACTATGAGTTTGCCACTGGTTTGGTACCTTGTCTGCCTACTAAAGCATCATGCTTCATACATTATTCATCAGAACGCTGCATTCTCATTAGTTGACTATCTACACCAGTGCTAGTGCTGTCCACTGGTAAGAGGACATTGTGTATGATGTAAAACCAGCAAACCAGCTGGAAACACTTCAGCTCGCCTTTAGTAAGTAAAGCTGCATAAATTATTAATCAACTCTGGTTTTATTTATAGTATCAGTTGCCAGTTTCCCATCAACATGAGGACCTGAATGAAGAATAAGGAATATGTATGATACATATATGGATTGTATCCCTGTATTAAAAGGATAGTTCACCCAAAAAGGATTGTTTTTCTACACCTGTATGATTTCTTTCTTCTGTTGAACACAAAAAAATAACGTTGGTAACAGTTGACGGTAGCCATTGACTTCCATAGAAGGAAAACAATTCCATGGAAGTCATTGGGTGCAGTCAACTGTTTGGTTACCAACATTCTTCAAATATATATTATTTTGTGAAAGAAAGAAACTGTTGACAAGTAAGACTTGGAGCAACTTGAGGGTGAGTAGGCCTAAATATTGACAAAATTTTTATTTTTTGGGTGAGCTATAGCTTGAACTGCAATCCATTAACAGCAAAACACAGCTGAATGCTGATTTATAGTTGACAATATATAAGCCTTTTTTAATATTCGTGTCTATCAAAGATACATTCTTAATCTGCATTATTCCAACCAAGGATTTCACAAAGATAATGTGCGGGAGCCATGGCTGTGATCGTTTATATTTAGATAAACGACCTCTGTAAGTGTCTTACGTCATAGCCCGCTCTTCCTGCCAGGTTTGTTTATGACCCACATCTTAATGCAGGGAAACTCACAAACCAACGCACAAGGATTAGGCCTGTAATTAAAATGTACATATATAGCCTAATGAAAGTATGGCCATTAAGAAGCATTATCATCAGGATCAAATCTGCAGTGCGTTCATTGTAGTTCATGAGTAGCAGCTAACTGTTTCTTCAAACAAAACATTGCCCTTCCCCCCACTAACAGCTCCATTCACATTTGCTCAGACACCGCAATGGATTTGCACAATAGAGTCATGTGACACGACTGTAGCAGACAAACCATTACATCAGTCGAGGAAGTCGGTTGAAAAAATTAAAGGGGAAGGACCCTTTTTTCTTATAAAACAAGAATTGATGCTATGTAATAGCATACTGTAATACTTATAATACATGCATGTATAGATCTAAAAAGACGTATTTAGAAACTAAATGTATGTGTTAGATCCTACCGCGAAAAAGCCCAGTGACATGTAACGTTAAAAACATGTTTTACTTTCGATTACATGTCGATTTTGGCTTGTTATTTGATTCTGTTTGCTTACGATAACGGCATTGTGTTTTAAATATAGACGAGCTTAACTATATGTCAAAACAGCTGAATACACATAAATTATAAAAATATCTGTATGTTCTAGCTTGAAAACATTTCTTTCCCTTTAAACAGTTCTCCCACGTTAGTATTTAAATATGACTCATCGCCAAAGCGCTCTCCCATTGGTCACCGCCTATTTGGCGGGGTGTGATTCACAACGGTGGCAGAACTCAACACGAGATGTGATTGGCTAGTGTAGTCGCTGACGCTGAAGTATAAAAGCGAGTTAAAAATAGAAACGGTCTCATTCCTCCCTAGATCATTGTTGGGTGCAGAAGAGAATGTGTGAGGTAATGAAATCTACACTCGGCCAATAAAACCGATATTGCGTTTTGTGAATGAGAATGAGGCTTTTGTCAACAAAACAAGGGACAATCTGATCTACAAGAGGGGGAAGTTCTTGTACGTTATCTAATTAATGTGTTTCTGCGTCGCTGGCCAATTCACAGTAACGTTTTGAGGAGAATCCAGAGAGGAAATCAAACGTGAAACGCTTGGCGAACTTTGTACCGTGTGTGAACTTCGGCGTTTCGACTCCAGCCATGGAATACAAAGTGGAAGCCCACCGGATTATGAGTATTTCCTTAGGGAAAATCTACAACTCACGCATTCAACGTGGCGGCATTAAATTGCACAAAAACCTCCTGGTATCGCTGGTCCTTCGCAGCGCGCGCCAGGTCTATCTGAGCGACTACTACAGCGGCGCGTGCCTGAACGCTCAAGGCGAACGCGAAGGGAACGAATGGGACATTATGGATTCAGAGCGGGAGAAATTCCCTCCCTCTACAACGGAATGTGAAAGCCCAGAGGAACCTCAACCAAATAAGCAACCCGAGGCGAGCGAGAAAGAGCGGGAATATCGCGAAAACGACGACGTGGTGAAATCAAACCAGGCGGATTGTACTTCCACTTTACAACAAGAGCAAAACCAAAACTCTTCGTTGGACTCTGTTGGTAACGTTTCATCTGAAACCCCACCGGAAACCATTAACGAACCCAAGGAGAGTCCCTCAGACACTACAGTAGCAGAACGTCAGTCAACGCCTGTAGAGAACGGGGAATCACACCAACCACCCAAAGCGCACGTTTGTTCAAACAGGAAAAGAAGCGCGGAGGAGTCGGAAAGAGACGATTCGCCTCTAAAAAGGACCAAAGTCGCTTCCTCAAACGCTAAAGAGGACGAGGAAGGCGAGGAAATGGACACAAGTAACGTGTCCAACCTCATAACGATATTTGGTTCCAGTTTCTCAGGACTTCTCAGCAAGGACAGCGCTAAACCTGAGGCTGAGGCTGAAGAAAGTGGTCAAATCTGTTGCGACCAAATGTTGAAGAACCTTAACCCTTGGAGTACAGCGATAGTCGCTTTCTAACTGTATTGTACTATAAGTTACTTCTTATCCGGGTTGCCCTGCGTGCATTGGTAACACGTGGTCAGGCCTGGGCTCAACATGGTAGTGTGGGACTTCCCAGCAAGCATGAGTGGTGCTACCAAAGTACAAGCTCAGTTTGGCCTGCCTGTAAGATGTCCGGGCATGCCTTTCTTGTGAAGGAACTATTTGAATGCTGGTGCTACTTCTTGGGATTACAGTTCTTGAAGTGTTGAACTCTCTATTCAGACAATTCAAAAAAGCCATGTGAGCAAGGGGTATTACAACATATGCAAACGTGTCATGAAGGTCAATATTACATTGTCACCGAACCGATTCAGGGTCGACCACACCAAACTTGACTGTACGAGGTTTAGGCCACTGTTTTAATGTCTTTGTTTTATAAAGACCTGTACATAATGTAATATTTGAGTGTGTGTATATATTGCTTCCCATGTCGCATTCTGAATCTATGTATTTTGGTATCATGACAATTTACGTGGTGCTCACGTATTAAAAAATGTGAAATGATACATTGTTTCTGTCCTTTCTGTTCACGAGTGGAAAAGTTGAGAACGTGACTTGTCACATGACACCTCATCTACCTTTATGCAAATTATATAAGCTGTTTTCAGAATCAAAATTCAAGGTTCCAACAGCGACAGAACTTTAAAATTGTAATTAATGGATATTACTGATTCTAAATAGTAAATGTGAATATATCCTATATAACAATAGACCATTTCATTGTAAAAAATTGCAATCTCTAAATTATATAAATATGTATTTTATATAATATATAACAAAACTATTCTATAATCACACATGGAAATTTAACTCGCAGAAATTAACTGGTCAAAAGGTGTGAGAACCATGTACTGTAAAAAATTATATGATCAATAAGTTATGACAACATGTTTTTACATTGCTTTAACTCAAAATCAAAATACGTGAAGCATTTTTAAAACTTTTTTTTATGAGTTACACAAGATTCAACTCATTTTAAGTTAGTGTGTAATGTAATTTAAGTTGAAATGACTTAAACATCCAAGTTGATTGTACTTAATGATTATATTCAAATACTAACCCTAAATTGTACATCATTGATTCCTATATCGTTCAGAATCAAGTATGTGAAGAACATGTTCTTCACACTTGATTCTGAATAGGAGTCAATGATATACAATTTAGGGTATTTAAATATTTAAAATGCAGCTTCCTCAAACAAAACTATTTAGCTAGTCCAAAGTGATCTGACAACTTTGAGAAGAACAAGAATGCTCAGCTGCTGTTCCATTGAATTCTTCCAGGCAATTTTTACTGCATGTTGTAAAGAGAGCTATTGTGCCCCTAAAGCATGTGTGGTATGCAGGGCTCAGTTTCAGCGCAGACTGCTGTCTCTTCTCGCAGGGCCTGTCTTTGGTCCCAGGCTATTCAACATGACATGCCTTTTCCTACAAGAGAGTACAGTCATGATAGAATCACTGATGTCTAAACTTTTTTTTCATGCAGCAACATCACTTGAGCAGTCTTGCATTATTAATCGAGGAGATATGATTCATAATTTACAATGAGGAAAGGACTTCATGCTCTAGAAGTGTTTCATTTTGTACGAGTAATTATGGAGAAATGTATTTAATTCACTGGGCAAGAATGCAGTGATTATGATAAGTGGAAGTGGAATGTGTCTAGTAATATGTACAGAAAAAGACAGTTTATCTAGAATAAAATAAAGGAATCATAAATATGACTGAACTACATTAGGTTAAAAGCTTTTGGGTCATGGAAATATCATTACATTTTAAAATTGGGATTTCCATGCCTGGAAAAGTCTATAAACGTATAATTTAGCATAATAATTACAACGATAATATATAATATTTTAAAACTGAACCTCTGATAAAAATAATTTTAAAACCCTTCCTCAGTAATCAAATAACTAGAAAACAGGAAAATTCACTGGTGAAAAGGTGTGGGGGGAAAGTGATTTGTAAAGGTCAGATCAGTGTGCTCAGCTTTTTAAAGTGTTTTAAAAATATATGTAAAAAAAAAAACACATTTCTCTACGTCGAAAGCTGACGTTACCAGCAGAACCAGCTTGGTGCCCGGTGTGGCCGCATTCTTTCACACAGACATGGGTAGCTATAGATAGATACATTCCCTTGAGAAAGACCAGAAGGCAAGAGTAAAGCTGCTCTCTCACCCTGCTCGTTTGAGAAATGTGGGTCATTCAAATCCCGGCCACGGCCAAGTCAGCTGACCACACCAGCACAGAACAGCAACAGAGCTGGAGCAGATGACGAGGGCGTGGCCTGACATGTACCTCTTGGCTGCAGTGCACTTTTCCTCAAATTTCTGCAGTTCCTTTAATAACATAACACCTGAAGTTATCACTGACTTTGGGAAGTCCGATCCAAAATCAACGTATAGATCTAAAAATGTTTGTCGCATGTGATGCAACATCACTGGCTGTTTCACAAACCATGCTTAAACACATCCAGCTGTCCTCTCCTGACTGGCCTCTCGCTCCTGCATTCCTCTGTCCTGGAAGGAAAGGGGGTGGGGGTGGGAGGAAAAGAGCAAAGTTGTGAAAACGTTTCCTGCCGATATGCAGTAGGAGAGCATGTGGGTCTGGAATGTTAGAGTCAAAAGCGGAGAAATTTAGCGGGAACGTTGATCTGATTAAAGTTTTGGTAAATTATCAGGTAATGGCGTGGCAGATCAGACTCATGCAAAATGACAACAACACGATTTTTGAGTGTTCTGAACTGTTGTTATGCTATTGCTCGGATGCTATGGGTGGTTACTTACTAGGCCAAGTTATTTGCTTGATAATGGATCTTTTACGCCTGCAGGATTTCGCTAATCTGACCGCACCTTAAGTTCGAAAACTGCATCACTATGATTTCAGTTGAACATTGAGCATTTACATGACATTTTAAAAAGACAAATTATTGTTTTAGTCCAACTGAAATATAACTTTTATAGTGTTGCATGAAGCACCACTCACATGGAAGACACTTGCAAACCAAGCAACTTTCTGTTGGTCAACCTAGTAAATTCATTGAACTTGTTGCAAAATCTGCATGCAATTCCAGATTGTGTGGATTGAAATGACTGGATTTTGCCCCCAAAAATTTGCTGAACACTGGTAAATGTGACCGCACCTATTTGATGCACAAATATTTGATTGCACATTGGGTCATGTATTCTTAGACAACTTGACTAAAGACTATGACAAACCATGTAAAGACACTTTATGATATTTTAGTCCATTGATATCATACCCCCACTTAAATATAAATCTATAGGACTTTTTAAAATCTAATTTATCATTGGCCAAGCAAAAATCGACAGTATGAACATTTAATTCAATACTTGGCGTCAAATCCCTATCAAAAGTTTTAGCAATATTAAAAGCAAGACTCGAATTGCTAATTAGCAAAGCTCTTATAATAGCTCTGAACATTAAAAAGAGACTAAATCAAGCAATAAAGATAAGATGTCAGGGACTGTTTTAGGTGTATAGGTGATTTATTGTGTGCTAAGAGCCATGCCGTGTCCCTGTCTAACATGGTCAGTCCCACAGAGCAGGGCAGAAAGATGCCTGAACAAAACACCCGTCTGGATACAAGTAGAGACAAGATCTACCCCATCAGTTCTTTTGTTCGAAGCAAACAGAAAGTCAGGAAAACTTTTGACCACTCATTCAGCAAGATGGATATCTCTGCATTGATACATTGTCCCACAAAGCATTTCGTCAATGATCTCATCAGTCACCAGAATGCTACTCATCCACCTAGAGTAAACAAAGGTATTCAAACAGTATTCCTCCAAAACAATCTGAGGGGGTTGGGCGACAAGTGTGAGAATAATCTCACAAACCAATACGTGAACTTTCCCATATTCATGCGACAGCTTAAAGGAGTCATCGGCCATTCAAATCAGCTTTGTGTGTGCAGGAATTACAGAACCTAATCAGAAGCCTTCAAAACACTAGCAAACCATCTGTAATCCGCCAAAAGATCAGAGGTGCTTCCTGTGGCAAAGAAAATAAATACGAAATCTGTGCATATTGTATTTTCTTTATTGGCGAGTAATGTTAAAATATGGCACCACGTCATACGGATTATCTCAGATTAGGCTGTTTATGTGAGACTGCAAAACAAACAGGGAAACTACTACTCTAGAGTGCAATAAAACCAAACAGGGAACTGAAAGTCGTAACCGCCGAGCAGTTAGAACTTTGAAACTGGTCTACAATGACTCAACGCCCTTCCCCCCCCGCAGGAGCACAATCACAAAGACAATTCGGCAGTGATCTTTTCAAGGAGGGGAGAGAGAAAGAGCCCTCGCTATGGCCCCGCTATTCATTCCATTTGACCCCTGCCGGAGCCCAGACAAACTGAAGTCTTTGTTTATCTTGGGAAACTGGCAGAGGACAGGAGGGGAAAAGGATTTGGGTGGGGGAGGGTGCCGAGGATTGGAGGAGGAGGAGGTTGTTGGAGGGAAAATGGGACCGGGGGAGGGGTATCCTGGGAAAAATGCCAGCATGGGATCAGTGACAGGGCCGGGCTTCCTGAAACAGGAGCAGCCTGGGATGGTGAAGGAAGGGGGTGTTGTCGTAGAGTTGTGGGGTTGGGGGGAGGGTCCACCTTGAAGACCAGAGACGAACTACACGTGCAAAACGTCACATTGATGTATGTTTCCTGTTGGGCGTGGGGTCGAGTTTAATTGCAGTTCCCAAAAGCTTTATAGACTCGGATAGCAAACAGTCATGGAACTGATATGCGAGGCTTTTGCAATGACAACAGGCCTAAACGTTTAGTTGTCTCCTCAAACGTTACAAGCTGGGGCATGTTGAGAGCAAAGGAAGCTTGGGGCAATTAGAGCAGACAGATGGCCGCTATGAGAAAGAAGGCTGGTGTACCTTTCTCATGCTTTGTCGTTACAGAAGGGTCATATGTCCCAACAGGAGCCGTGCCGTAGACAGATCTGAAAATAGCGAGCAATTTCATGTTAGTCAAACATTAACACACGCACTTAAAGCTATGTTCACACTGTCTGTCCAAATCCGATTATTTGTGTATCAGATTGGAATCTGATCTAAAATTATTGACTGTCCACACTGTGTATCGCAACTGTACAGATCCGATTTGTGTGTCCATGCAGCTCTTTCGGTTTACGGAATATCTGCATTGGTTTCAACGGTAATGACGTTGTGTTGGTAGGCATACGCCAAAAACAACAACAACTGCAACATGGAGGGGTTTGCAATACAGATGTTGTCTTATTTACAGCACTAGACTAATTCGTCTTTATGAGGCAGTGGCAGAACTGTAAGAGGCTGGTATGAGCGGCTTTATTCCGTGCCGTTTGCCGTCGTCTCTGCCGGTTTCAAAACATGTCTCTGTTATATTGTCGTTTTCTGCTTGGGCACCTTACAACAATACAACCTTGTTTCTGCACCGACTTTCAGAATGTTTCCTATAACAATGTCTGAAGTTTAGGGTTTATGTGGCGTGAGAAATTCACATAAACAACGCAAAATCCGATCTGGGGTTCGTTTCCCAAAAGCATTGTTGGCCAACTATGGTCGCTAGTTCCGTCATTATCAGCATAGTTCAACGAGTCAGTGTTTCCCAAAACCATAGTTCTAACGAACATTTGCAAACAGCATCGCAAAGTTGTGTGGTTGGAACGACAGCTCTCGACCTGTGGTTAGAAGTATAGTTTCTTGTTTGCATGACATGTGGACTCAATCATAGGCGTAGATTACGCGGGGGACGTGTCCCCCCCACTTTTTATAAAATGTAAATTCGTCCCCCGCACTTTTTCATAGGGCAAGTGTGTCCACGACAAGCTGAGGTTTTCGCGGGTGTGTATAGCCTACATCGAGATTTAAAATCCAAAGAGTCAAGGATAGTCTACATACGTGACTTTCACGTTTCCATGGTAATCAGTCACTCGTGCATCACGACACACCCAATCCATTTTTTTCATAGAGGTCGCAATGAGTTCAAAACGGCAAAAAACTCTTCAATCCTTTTTCACAAAAAAGTCAAGCACTGTAAGTAAGTTGTCATGTGGTATCCGAATTGTTTTGCACAATGATGAATAACTCTGGCTATTTCTCTTGTTGAATAATTAACAAGTTTTGTTGTAAATTGAAAATATTCACTACCCGCACAAACGTGCACTTATTTTCAATCTTTTTTTATTCGTAATGTCTATTATTTTCACAGATGTTATCAAAGCCCTTCAAATTAGAATGAACATGGTGATTGCGAGTTTGTATTTTCATGCATTAACAGCCTGCTTGAATCAGGCAGCGTTGTAACATGTGTACATGATGACAAACTTTAAGTTCTCTTGAAAAAGCCTAACCAGAAAGTTTTAAAAGCTTGAAGTTTGAAGGTTTTCAATTGGAAAGTTTTAGTTTAGTAAGACAGATAGATAGATAGATAGATAGATAGTATAATATTAATAATAAATAGGGAATCACAGATAATGCAAGGATGATTCTGATTTAATTTCATTTAATGTTAAGTGGCGATTGATAGCCTATAGTTGATAATACACTGATGGTAACAAAGTTTCACTGTTTCAGTTTGAAATGAAAGATGGAGCATAGGCTACATTTAATAAAATTAAGGAAAAAATGCCCTTTATAAAGGTAAAAAAAACGTATTTCTGATAAGAGTGTTTTCCAACAGTGATGTAATGAAACATTGACAATTTAAGTTTGAAGGGAGCCTCTGTTTAGTCTATAGGAAATGTAATTTTGCCAAAAGAAGAACTTTTATTTTAAATAAATGTTATTTTTAAAGCAGCCTACTTCAGTGTGATATTTTAACATATTATCATGCTTAACACTGAGAATTTGAATAATTGTAATCTGATGATCAAATATCATAGGTTTGGGTGGTTGGCGGGTGGATTATTTATTTTTAACAGCAGATTCGGGTGACTCAAAGTGCACCAGATTAATGAATTTATCTTTAAAATGTAAAAAAATTCTTCCAGGGGGGCATGCCACCAGACCCCCCTAGAGGTACCGAGCTCCACCCACAAACACAGTAGGCTATATGATGGTCTACGAAACATACAAATTTAATTATCTTATTATTAAAATACATGATCAGGATTTTACCACCTCCGCCTAGTTTTGAGGCAGGAAAAACCCTGCATGTGCAATATAAAGTACTGAACATCTTTCTTTCTTTCTTTCTGTTTTATTGCTTTAAAAATAAATAGCATATTAAGCCAATTAAGCAAAAATCATGTCAACAAAAGTTGGAAAAAAACTGGTATTACACTTGACATTCTGTTCCCCTCACTTTTGAAATGATGGCTACGCCCCTGGACTCAATAAATTCTTATCTTGAGCCAAATAAGCAAGCTGACATTCAGTACAATCCATTTCTTTTATTTAGAATACATATGACGTCATTTACGTCTATTAGTTTGTCAAGAGAGACTTAAAACACCGTTGAATAGTGCGCATGTGCGAACGTGCTCTACTACGCAAGAACGAGTCTATGATTGAATCTGGAAATAAAGCAAAATAACTGAGAAAAATGAGAAATAGTCCTTTGATGCAATGTCCCGTTATTTATAGCAAAACATCTAGCATTAATTCGATCTCAAACAGATTAATTAAAAGTAGTTATTACCCCCTCACATGCGTGACATCATTACCCAACATGGTTGAACGACCAATTTGCGACATTATGGTTTCGGGAAACAGTTGTGACTAGCTAACAGTTGCGTACTATGGTTGTTAAGCAGCGAGTTACGTCGTTGTACGGGAAACACACCCCAGAGCAGTCAGACTGAAACGGATTTCCAGAAATGCACAAATTTGTAAAAAAAATGACTACATGTGATTTTTTTGCTGTTCACACTTGCTTAATCTGATCGGATTTCAATTGACTATGCACAAAAATTGGATTTGGACTGGCTTGATTCCTTTTGAATGGCCACTGATGTTGTTTTCAGAGATTTTTAACTAGATTTTTTTTGTTTTTATAGAGAACAACTACTTTGTTGCCCACGTTAAAAAAAATTGCCGCTATTAATCTAAGCGGTTGACAGGGTGTTGCTATGTAGTTGCTAGGGTGTTCAGGGTGGTTGCCAAAACATTTCTATGCAGTTGCTAAGGTGTCCTGAAAGTTTTGACTAGGGTGTTCCGGGCAACTGCCAGGGCGTTGCTATGCAGTTAAGACACTAAAGTGTCATGTGCGGTGGTTTCAGCATGTTCTACTACATCCAAGGTGTAGAGTGTAGAGTGTTGATGCTAGGGTGTCCTGGCAGTTTGCCAGGGCATTAATGTGCAATTGCTAAGGTGTTCTGGTTGTAGTTTGTTTCTATGTAGTTTTTACGCAGTTGTTAGAGTGTTGCTATGTGGTTGCTAAGGAGCAAGTTTAAAACTATGTGCTGGGCAAACCATTTCTGCCTGAGAGTAAACTCGGAGTCTAAACTTTTTTCTTCTAGATTGAGTGTTGCACCTTTTCTTCAATTGAGAGTAAAAGAAAAAGATACTTGTGAGAAAAAGTAAATAAGAAATAAAAAAATATTGTGAGACAAAGTAACAGTTACAAGATATTGTCACACTCACAACTGGGAGAAATAGTCACAATTGTGAGATATCCAGTTGCATTTACCTTATTTTTGGCCATTTAGGAATTATTCAATATTTAGGGTTGAGGTATAGAACAAATGATTGATTTGATCAAGTTAGAATTTGGCACTGCAAAACGTTTGTAACAATAAAATCTTTTTGTTCGCTTTAAAAGCTCTTTTTTGAGCCCTGACCACTAAAAAGAGGAAGTATAAAAAATTTTTTTGCTTGAGCAAAAATACCTTCGTAGTTTTCTCACTGGCTTAGTTCCTTGAAATGGTCAAAGTTCAGTTTAGAGTTAAAGGGAAATTTTCTTCAGAGGACTTTTTATTTGCTCACCATGACTCACACAATAGTTCACTAAATAGAGGTGATTTTTGTTGTTGTTCAGTGACTAAATCTTACGTCTACAGTTCTGTTTGTCCTTAATCCCTAGTAATGAATATCATAAATATTCCTTGATGGGAACTTTGCCTCTGGGTTGTAATGACATCACATAATCATCTATATCTAAACAAGTCCAAAAATCAAGGTCAGAACCGCCGGTTTTCTTCGTTTTGACGCAACATTAAGTGTTTTTGTGTGGCAAAAGTTACCAGGGAGACAAAACAAGCTTTGCGCTGGAGAGTCAAAGTGGCTTAGTAACCAACAGCAGCTGCCACAACAATAAACACAAAGGAGCTCGCTCGAACACTATGCATAGTTTTACAGTAGTTCGTCCCATTCATGAAAACAAACATACCTATCTGAACTTTATGAATAAAAATGGTGCCCATCATATACTCACTACTTTTATGAAACTTTGGTTGTTGGTCGAAATGTGGTCAACTCTTTTTGAGGCGTAGTAATGAAAACTATCAGTACTCTTTGTCAAAACAAAGAAAACATTGTACTGTAGTGCTTAGCAACAATTTAGTAAAGTGATCTCCGTCCAGGCACCGAGCCGCTCCACCTATTATAAGACCATATGCCGTATGGAAACAGTGAGAATATAAAGGACACCTTTTTCTCTCTCTGGCCTGCCACTGAGGAAACTCAAATGTTTGGACTCATTCGGGAGCAGACAGTTTTTGCTTCTGACTTGGCGACTGTTTCTAAAGTGAAGCAAACACAGGAGAAACAATGTGATCTTGATAAAAGGTTAGATTAGTACCAGAAAGAGTTTTACAGACAAAAGTCACAGCAGAAACATTTCTCTCTTTTAAAAAAAAAAACAAAAAACCTTGATGTAACATCAAGAATGTTTGTTCTAAAAATAGAAAAACATTTAACTCAACCTAAGAACCCTATATAGCAAAAATGCTGAGGAGGGTCTTTGGTGAACCTAGGTAATTTAAGAAACCAATGAAGAATCCGTTTAAAAGGATAGGTTACCCAAAAATGAATAACACCTCAGATGTTTGCTTGATGTATGTGTAACAGAGGCCAGCTAGTAAGAGCTGTGTGAGTAAAACTCACTCCCCTGGCCTCAAGAGGGTCACTAGCGACAGACCCTAGAGACTGCGGTCTTTAGAGTCCTTGTTAGCACGCCCACCTCCCATGCTGGAGACACTGGTTTGAATCTTGCTCTGAGTGGGGCGAGTAGAACCGGAGGGGTTACATTGGTGCCGTGACCCGGATGAGAGTGGGGTTTAGGAGAGTGAGTGTATCGGAGGCCAGCTAGTAAGAGCTGTGTGAGTAAAACTCACTCCCCTGGTCTCAAGAGGGTCACTAGCAACAGACCCTAGAGGCTGTGGTCTTTTTGCGTCCTTGTTAGTGCGCCCACCTCTCTTGCTGGAGACACTTGGTTGAGTAGGTTAGATATGAATATGAATCATGCAGACTATTTTTGCAGTACATTTATTGTGCTTTTTGTCATTTTTGGAGCTGTAAAGCACCTGTTCTCATTAACTTTCATTTTATGTAGAAGAGCAGAAGAATTTCCCCTGCTGTGAAGAATGAACAACATGAGGGTGGGTTAAAAAAAAGCCAAATTTTCCTTTAACATATTATGAAAGAGAAAAAAAGGACACTAAAGAGGGGACACTACGTCGTCTCTTTCTCCTGTCGTAGACCAAATTGTTCTTATCTCATTCAACACCTGCTCAGAACAAGCACCGCCCTTGAACTACCCCATCTAAACTATCAAGAACCGTTGAGGAGTTAATGTCATTTCTCATACATGTTTTTACATCTGAACAAGATGGAACATGTGTCCAAGACACTGCAGCATTTACGTATGATGACACAGACGTAATAGCCAACATTGACTTTAACCCCTCTTAAATACGTTTCCCACAGTGCTTGGCAGTCCAGCGGGTCACACAATCCAGTTCATTAGCCTCCTGCTCTAGTGACCCGCAGGAGGCCAGCAGATTACGGCTACGCGTCGCAGCCCTGCTCGCTGCGATTTCCTGCTACATGCCAAGTCAACAGATGCCTAAGGAGACTAGCGGATTTTATACGCAAGACCCAGACTGAGCCAGAGAGTGGAACCTTCCAGCAAGAGCTCAGGCTGAAAGTTGATCACAATTAGGAAATCCTGGACCACCCACTGGGGCTGATGGTGCCACTTTAAAAATAGAGTTGTGTGCCGGGCCGGGAACACAGTACAGCTGAGTACAGTAGAAAAGAGTGATGGCCTTTCTTTGACGTGATAACATACACTAAACAAACATTACATTGGCATGTTTTTGGACATGGTACTATGGTAATATCAAGGTATTTTTTGAAGTCATTAACAAAAAAAGCACTAAAATGGACCATATTTTTTTGGACATGATACTATGGAGATAGTACCATGGTTTTTGGATAGTAATAGCATGGTATTTTTTGAACTCATTAACAAAATCATATTATATTATCATGATATTTTAACAATACCATTGTATTTTGGACATGGTACCATGGCAATGTCTAACAGAAAGTACTGTGGCAGTACTATGGTACATTTATGGTATCACATGGCACTTTAAAATATAGCTTGGTACTAAAAGCCATGTATTATGGCACTTCTAACTTAGATTACCATAATACATCCATGGTGCATGTTTAAACTACCATGATAGTACCATGTCTAAAATACCATGGTACATGTCCAAAATACCATGGTAATACCATGGTACATGTCTAAAATACCAGTACATTTCCAAAATACCATAATAGTACAATGGAATCATGTCCAAAATACCATGGTAGTAGATTGGTACATGTTCAAAATACAATGGTAGTACTTTTTTATTTTTTATTAAGTGCTTTAGATTATACTATAATACTACAATGGGGTGTGTTAGGCGTGGTACTAAGGTACTGAAGTGCCATGTACATAGCATGGTAAATAATATGGTAATCAATATGGTAATCATTCAGTACCAGGTTACATATTGAAGTACTGTGGTACTGTGTTTTTGAACACTAATGTAAAAACCACGGCATATAAAAAGTACTATGGTATTACTATCTGACAGGTCATGTACCATGGTTTCAGCACAGTTTACTTTGTAGGGGTATGCAGTGCTGCTATGGCTAATAAGAATGTTTAGAAAAATGACAGTGTGTATAGAGGACAAATTGGGCAATAAAAGGCCAGATATCTTGTGTGTGTGTGGAGCGGAAACAAAAGGTGGTGGAAGGGGGATGTCGGAGCAGAAGGGGAGATTTGGAAGGAATGGGGGGGGTGGAGGTATTGGTGACGGCAGATGCTGTCCCAGCATGACTTCAGTGAATCTGTAGTGGGGGCTGTTGTTGGGGGGAGGGGCTGCTGGCCTTGTTTGACATCAGCTGCAAATCTGGCCTGAGTGTGTGTGTATTCGTTTGTTTGTTTGCGTACGTGTGCGTGAGAAGGGTGAGGGTGTTGGAAACGCATGTTTTTGTTTGTGTCTTTGTGTGGCGTGGAGGAGGGGTGGTGCTACTGTATGAAAAACATCCTTGGGTGCCCGATTTAATTCGATCTGTCCAGAACAGTAGCAAAATATGCTACTGAGTGTGTGTGACAGACAGACAGACAGACAGACAGACAGATAGATAAATAGAACGACAGACAGATAGAACGACAGACAGACAGACAGACAGATAGATAGAATGATACAGATAGATAAATAGAACGACAGACTGATAGACAGACAGACAGATAGACAGACAGACCGACAGACAGATAGATAGATCAATAGAACGACAGACAGACAGAACGACAGACAGACAGATAGAATGACACAGATAGATAGATAGATAGATAGATAGATAGATAGATAGATAGATAGATATTAATAGAATGACAGACAGATAGATAGATAGATGGACAGAATGACAGATAGATAGACAGATAAATAGAACGACAGACAGATATAGAATGACAGACAGACAGATATAGATAGAATGACTCAGATAGATAGATGATAGAATGACAGAGATAGGTAGATAGATAGACAGATAGATAGATAGATAGAACGACAGATAGATAGATAGATAGATAGATAGATAGAACGACAGACAGATAGATAGATAGATAGATAGATAGATAGATAGATAGATAGATAGATAGATAGAATGACACAGATAGATAGATAGACAGATAGATAAATAGAAAGACAGACAGATAGATAGATAGAATGACACAGCTAGATAGATAGATAGATAGATAGATAGATGGACAGAATGACAGACAGACAGATCGACAGACAGATAGATAGATAGATAGATAGAACGACAGATAGACAGAATGACAGAGATAGGTAGATAGATAGATAGATATATAAATAGAATGACAGAATGACAGACAGACAGATAGATAAACAGAACAACAGAAAGACAGAATGACACAGATAGACAGATAGATAGATAAATAGAATGACAGACAGATAGACAGACAGAGATAGATACTTCCTTTCCTCTCTCTTTATCACCCTTCCTATCTTTTTGTTCCTAAGTCCGGAGCGGCGAGGACACTCTGTCCTATATTATTACCCTTGAAATTGCATAACCAGGACAGAAGTGGGGCAATGTTTGGAAGGGAGTGACACGAAACCTCCCTGAGCCTCACACTGTCCAGTGCAGTGAACAGCTGAGTGTGTTTATTTTGCTTCATTCAGTTTCAGTGCGTGTGTGTGTGAAGCTGTTGGCCCTGTATGGCGGTTGTTATTTTCGTAAACAGAGCGGCGAGAGAGAAACAGCATTAGGATGTAAGAGCAAGGATGTTTTAATGTCACTGCTGTGCATCACAAGTGTGTGTTGCATTGGTTCTAGCCGGAGGCACAACAGCGATCCGGACTCCTGAATTACACACCTCAAAATTGACGTATGTCTCCCAGAAACACAGTAGAAACTCAAACTATCAACATTAGCATTTACATAATAGCTCCCCTCCCACTACTTGCTATCAATAAAAAGATGTTACCAAGTCTGCAACCTAACATCAAAACAATCGTCACTCCTCCACAACCTTGCTTATGAGAGAAAGGACAAGCTTGTTGACAACTGTATGTGGAGACAGACAAGAGCCTGAGGCAAAGGTGTGTTCCTGAGGTGTTACACTCCAAACTGGTTGAACGAGCACAAAGCACATAATTGTGAGAGGTGAGCTCACTTTACGGTCATGTGGCTTAACCTGTATCCTGGGTGCCGCCCTTCTACCATCTCATCAGTAGCAAATCATGTCATGTCATTATCGTCAAGTGATTGTTTAGGTTCCACCACAAGTTTCACTACTTTAGTCCAATACTCTCCTTACCAGTTTTTCAAGCATTACAAATAAACATACTCATCTGTAAGTAGTTCATAAACTAGCAGTATTTAGACTAGCTCTTCATATTGGGTTGAAATACCTAGATTTGTGTTTATAGCTAGTTTGAAATCAACTACAAGTAACTTTTCTAAGATTAACAAAAGAAATGTGCAGGTTTCCTTGCTAAAAATGTTAGCCAAACATAGTATTAGAGCAATGTTGAGGAGTTACTAGCTAAAAGTAAAAATAAACAATCAGAGCTAAGTACTTTTACAGAACAATGATGATTTAATTAATAAACTAGCAGTATTGGATCGCTAACTAAAACTAATTTTAAAGCTAGCCCTTCAGATAGCATTGAAAGGACTAGATAGGCTAACTAGTTAGGCTGAATTGCAACAAACTTCTAAGATTTACGAAATAAATTTGTAGATAATCTAGCTAATAAAGTTAGCAAAACATGCTACGATGCAACCAACGTTTTATCCTTAAAAGACAGTAGTTCCTTTAGCCAGCAACTTTTCTCAACAATGATTTATCCCTTCTCAAGATAAGGAGCCATTGTACCACTGTGGTCATTTGGAGATATTTAGCACACCACAGTCTCCCCGGGGGGTGGAAGAGATCGCAGTCGTCAAGCTGCGGAACAACAACAAACAAGAGTACTGAGGCGGGCCGATGCATTACCGTGTTTGTAGTCGTGCGAGGGGGAAAGTGGAATTAGCAACCCAAACAGTGTAATCACTCCGGGTGCTCCAGGCAGCGTGCGCTATTATTTCAATTACTCTGAGGGTTAGTGTGAGCCCTGAGGTACACCAGATATTAGCCCACAGACTGCTCTTCCTCTCTGAGGGGAAAAAAGTGGAAGCTGGCAAATTCATCCCAAGAGGAAACCGAGGATTCACGTGGGTGCATCAGAAATGTGATTCAAGCTAATGACACATCTCAACGGATGTCAGAATCCTATAGAGGAGGGGCAAAAAAATCATAAATGTGTGAAATTTACGTCAATTAGCCACAGACAAATGTCCTCAGATGACATGTTTTTCCGCATGGACTGATTGGTTGGGAATGCTGTGGACTGCTTGTTCAGGGGGAACCAAACTTTAAAGGGTAACTAAACCCCTGGTCAGAGCCTGACTCCACCCACTGTCAATATTTGAAAAATGCTAGAAAAGTGGGCAGACCCCAGCGGAGAGAGAGGGGACGAACCGTGAGCGGGGGGGCGTGCACCTGAGACCTGCTGTCACTCAGACTCTAAAATGGAGTTTGCTCACAGGGTCGCAAGACGACGTAAAGTACATGCATCTGATGAGTTTTATCAGAGCCCGTCATTCTCTGGTTTTATCGAGTTGATGTCAATAGCGCACGCTCTCTCTATAGGCATATTCATATTTTGCCGCTATGTGAAAAAATCCAGCAAAATGCGCCGACGCGTTTGTCGACCCCAGAGGAATAACTTTAGCCTAACCATAAATTGTGATTAAATATGATCACTCACATCAAGACGCCGCTGCGGTTACCCTTTAACTCCATTCGCTTCGAAACCCCTCAAGGAGTCAAATGGTAATGAGAGCGACAAAAACCTCGAGACAAAGGGGACACATCCCCCAAATCAGGACCCCATCCTGGGAACTGTGATGGGGGTCACGGATGAGTGGGGGCAGGGCGTGTGAGGTAAACACATTCCTGCCGGAGGTTCTTCAGCAACCCCCACTCCCCACTTACGCCTTCTAGGACTCCTTTTTTTTTTTACCCCTTCATGTCACACACCACCTCTGTCATGACACAATACACAAACAGCATGGTCGCCCCCCTTCCGCCGCCACCTCCTCGTTTTTTTTTTAAACTCCCAACAGCTTTTCCCAACCCCCACATACACCCCGGGGGCAAAGAGGGCCAACCTCCTGCCAGCAAGCTGCCTTATTGTTCAAAGACAGTCACATTCACGAGGAGGATAAAACACATACGGTATATAATCTCTTTACACCTAGCCTGCCCAGAATGCTTTGTCTGAACGTGATAGCTTAAAGTGCCCTTAGTAGAGGCACGACTCTGGGGCGGATCAAACGTCAGATGTCACCGCAAGAGTCACAAACAAGAAATGCTCAAGTTTGTGCATTTGGTCGACACTTTATGCAGGTTTAGCATATATATTTTATGATGGTGCATTCCCTGGGAATCAAACCCAAGTGCCGTTTGGAACGAGCTCTACCAATTGAGTTACAGGAACATAAAACAAATGTGATTCTGGATGGTCCTGCTTCAAAAATGGAGCAGTTGCCAATGAAGTCATAAATGTTGTGTGCCAAAAAGAAACGTGCGGTCGATGACCACAGCTCCTTTTGCTTTTGTTCCTCTTATGGTAATGATAACTAACGTGATCTGCATTAGCATGTCTGCCAGGTAGAAGACATGTCCCTCATTATAAGTGTGTCCAAAAACCACTCCCTCCGGGCTAACTATACAGCGGTCAAAACAGCATCACTTCAAATCAATCTCTCCCCAGACAGACCCCTCCTACCAGACAGTCCCTTAATTTCACCATGACCAGGAGCCCGAGGACCCCCCGGAGGTCAAGGTTCAACACCTGAGATGCGCGCACTCAGACACACATTTGCGTGCAGAGACCAACACACGTGATTTCATCACGCCTCCAGCCAAAACATAATCAGAGTCTGTCTGGGTAGCAGGCATGCTAATATGACAGATCATCTATGAACATAAAGCAATGTGACACATCCGCCTCCCCCACGCACAGCCACTCAACCCTGTGTTTTAAATAGACTGGATTCTGCACGCCAGTCCGCTCCAAGAAAATGCACCAGGATGCGCAGTGATAAAAAAAGAAAGAGTGCTGTGACCTGGCTGGTGATTCAGAGATTGACGTGGAAAGGTGAAAGACCCACACACACACACCCTTGAGAGGTAACTGTACTTGGACAGCAGCGCCCCCTCAGCATCAAATTTAGCGTGGGCTGTGTATTTATAGAGCTGAGAAACAGCAGACCGAGCCGCCCCGCCGAGCTGATGGATGAATCACTCTCTCAACCTGCAGAGATAAGAGCTAGAGAGAGCGATAGCGCACATCTGTAGCCACGACACACACTCCTCTCGCTTATGATCTCATCCTTCGTTATTTACCTCCTACACTTAAACCCACAGCACACAATTATGCTCCATAATGACCCACAATACCTGGAATGCGGAGAGCGCACAGCATGGCATGTTTGACGTAAACAGTCTTAGGCTTTCTGCGGTTGCAAAGGAAAATTTCTACAGACCAAACGTGATTTTGTTTATTTCACATTACTTATACCATGGTATTTTTTGTTTTTTTTGGACCTGTGTCATGCAATTCTATGTTTATCTATAATTTCTATGTTTGTACCATAGTACATTTATTCCTTACATTTACCATAACTGTGGATTCATGGATACGTAACATGATATTTTTTGGACTTGTACCATAGTAAAACTATGGATTCAATGGGCATGACACCATAGTACCCTTACAAAAGTGTACTGTGGTGGTACTATGGTACAGTGCTGGTATAGTATATAGTATACTTTGAAATATATTATGGCACTGAAATTTTTGTATTGTTTTTGTATGATATTCCATGGTACATGTCCAAAATACCGTGCTAGTACAATGTCCCACAAAAACATACATTTTGCAGGGGTAATGCACATACATTTTTTTGGCAGTTACCGTGTTAATGCCATGTTTTGCTGAAGTAAACTAAAATATTTAGGGCATGTAACATGATGGTATTATTGGAATAGCATGTAAATATCAGTACAAAAATAAGTACCCTGGTTTACTATAAAATTACCATGATGCAGTTGCATTACTCTTTTGTAAGGGATATAAATATCAGTGTATGAATGTGGTAATCATTCAGTACTAAAACCTGACACCATCTGGTAATACCAGGTGTATGGCTACAAATATTTTGTGCAGGATAATGTTGTGAATTACAGCTGTGAATCAAGGCAATTCCACCCACAACGGCAGGAACACACCCTCAACCTCTTGCCAAGCGAGGCTCTGACAAAATACTCGGACCTGAGGAGAAAACAGCACACTGACCCCATTCACTTCTGTTTATTCATGACCTCATTTCTTCTTCGCTCTTACTATATGATGCTGTGACACTTACAGTGTGCCAGCTGTGGTATACTGTAGTACGGTTTACAATAGCCACATCAAACGCAACTAATTCCGCTGACTCTGTAACGAGAGATTCAGCAGACGCCCTTTGGTGCAAAAACCTTCAGAGATACAAAAGAACACTGTTTTAGAGCACTGGACCGGCTATAGATTATATAACTTATATTTCTTCAAGTCTTGTGTGTGTCATACACAAATCAAGCAGTATTTGCCAATGTTGCACTTGGGGATTTTATTTTTTATGAAAATCTGTCAATAGTTAGACTTAATGTATGTCTTATATGAAGGTCCATAATCTTACTTTGTTCATAATCCTACAAGTAGGTTGCACATGCCAAATATGTCAAAAGAGGGGTGGCGTGACCTGGTTTAAGTGGAAAGAATGTCTTCTTTGTGAAAACAACTTTCCATAAAGCTCCTCTCTTTAGTGAAGACAAACTGCATGACCTTATACGGACTGAAGACGGGACACAAATGCAGGAGGAGCTTAGTGAATAGCTCTCTCTAGTGGACATTTTGGGTACCTGTGAGACACAAAACATGCACAGATTATTGATCACATATTATATAAACTAGATCTACTGTTTTAAAAACACTTAAAGTATCTACCAAAGAACCAATTTGACTTAATCCTAACAGCTCTGTGACTGACTGAATTGTTAATAGCTTTGATTTTCCCGGGTGGACTTCGTTGTGAATTAATAAAGATTTTTTATTATTATTTGTACAGAATAAGCTCACAGTTTTCATCTCTGTATGGTATTATACCATCAAGTCTTAAACGGTCAAGAGTAGCATATAAATAAAACTACATAAGCAGATGAAGTCTGACCTGTAATGTAAAAAAATTATAATAATAATAAAAGAAAATGTCTTTAAAGGGATAGTTCACCCAAAAATGAAAAATCTGTCATCATTTACTCACCCTCAAGTTGTTCCAAACCTGTATGAATTATTTTCTTCAGCTGAACACAAAAGAAGATATTTTGAAGAATGTTAGTAACCAAACAGTTGACGGCAGCGATTGACTACCAAAGTAGGAAAAAAAAAATATTATGGAAGTCAATGGGGTCCATCAACTGTGTGGTTACCGACATTCTTCAAAATATCTTCTTTGGTGTTCAGCAGAAGAAAGAAATGAGTGAACTATCCCTTTAACCTTTTCCAGTTTTCTTTACATAAATTATATCCAGTAACATGGGCATAATTTCAGCACTTCATTATTTTCTACACAGGCTAAGTAAAGAGTGTATGTCATACAGGGTATAACCATGAGGGGGCGATGCAGCATCGAGAACATTTGCAGACTGAGAATTCATGATGCAGTCAATATCAAATTCCTCCATTAGAGGGCGCATTTATAATTGTAAACTTCCCTCTGTTTTTAAGTTTGGTAAAAATACAAAAATAAAAACATAGTTTTGAATGAACTAGCCGGTTCTTTATAGTGAGTAAAGGCTGCGTCCGAAATCGCATTCTCTCTTGAGTAGGTAGGCTACTTATTTTAAATAAGTAATTCCTTCGCGACCGCTATAAAAAAGGTATTTTCTATGAAGTAGCCTATGAATGTAATCTGGATTTAGCCTACAACATTTGCCATGTTGTCGTTATCATTGCCATAGTCTGGTCTGGAATATAGGCCTAGTCCGATTCCTGAACAAATTATTCTTATGAGCAGGTTATTTTCAGTGAGTCAAAAACATACAGTGCGACTAGTGGTAGTCCGATTCCTGAACAAATGATTCTTACGAGCCGATTCTTTATAGTGAATCAAAACCAAAAGGCAACCAGTGGCAGCTTACTCCGACTCATTTGTGCCAGTTCTTTTTAGGCTACTGAATCTCTCTCTCTCTCACACACACACACACACACGTGTGTGTATATATATATATATATATATATATAGGCTATATATACATATACATATATATTTTTTTTTTGAGTAGCCTTTGGTCTACCTAGTTTTAGGCCTATTTGTTGTAGCCGAGGTCTGTCTGTTCTGTTAAAAACTAATGCAACTAATGCCCCCCATTTATTTATTAACACATAAATAGGCTAAACTTGTGTTTTTTCCAAAGTAAAATACAATATTTATCTACGACTGCGGCTAATAGACTATTTTTAATAGGTTATTTATTCAGCGTGGGCGAATAATGATCTTCAGTTATTAATGTCCGCAATTTTCGGCGCACAATCGGTTGAACATTTGTCTGAGAAAAACATCTGTGTGTGTGTCCCTTGGATATTTCACTTAAGTTAGCTCCCCATCAACCAGTCGCTTTAGACTGCCTATATTTAGGATATTTGGGTGGTGCATCTAGCTTAGCTAGCCTAATTTCTATCTATATATAGGCCTAGTGATAGCCTTATTAACACTAGCCTAACTTGTACTTTTTGTCGCTCGCACCAAATAGTTGCTGTGTTTACCTCAGGCGACAACTAGCTTATGGTTAGTTTAGCGCATTCTAACTCAAACTGTAATCTGATTTTTTGGTTAGGCCTACGTAAAAACGATTTGTAACTGTTTAAGTAGGCTATTTGTGTAAACTGAAATAACATTTTAAAAACACTTTGTTTCGACTTCCTTTGGGATGTGGTGGTGATTAATAATTTCACATCGTGATTCGCGCAGTGCTGCAGTGAAACACCCATAACTCACCCGTTCATCAGGGAGGCTTGCAGGAAGCTGGTCGTGACATCAGCGCGTTCACGAGTTCGTCCTTGAGCACTGAGAATCGTGACAGGTAATGAAGATCAGCATCGGATCACGAGTCTAGAAACAACACGCGCGTGGAACACAGAACAACCCCTTTCCTGTTTATGGGGAAATGAGTAAGAATTCAGATAAATAGCATTTCAAAGAGCCGAAAATTTCTAGTTGTTTACAAGTTTGAAGAACTCAATGAGAATTTACCTCGAGTGAGTGTAGGGTCAATTTGAGCCCATCATGAGATGGTTATAGTCTGCATCTTGAAAAGGTCCATTTAATGTTGTCGGGCTGGGTGTTTATATTATTAACCTGAAATAATGCGAGTAAATATAGAGCAGATTTATATTGGGTTGAGGAAATGTGTGGGAAAGCTCGTCATGGTGGTAGTGTCTGCCGAACAGCACTAGCTACACCCAGTGGCTCTCATCCATGTCTGATGGATGAACCCGGGGTCGCTGGCTCACTGATACCGTCTTATCGCTCTCCGCAAGGTGGTCCTTTGAGGTTTACACCAAATTCTGGCGAGTCTCGCAGGGCATCCTTCCCAAATCACTCAAAATCCGTGGCAATGAACTAACAAAGGCCCAAGATCAAAGGCTCTCAGATGATGGAACTGATTTCCCTGCGTGTATTTCATACATTCATTCATGAAGATATATAGCCTATTATCAACTGCCTTCTCCTCTATACCTGACACCCCTCTCCAATGTTGACAGTGTGTGTTAATTTTGGAGTAAATGTGTTGACAACGATGATGACGAACTAATGGGCTTTATCTTCATCATCATAACATCTTCAGTAGCCTACACTCAAACATTTGCACATAAAGAGAAAAACATTTGATTGACAAAATTATAACGTGTATATTTTCTCTCGAATTTCTTCCTGAATATCAAGGCTACATTAAGCTACAAATATAGAAGTCATCAAGCTTTATAGTCTATTGTTATATTAATTGTATTTGGATGCACCAATTTGACATTTGGGCCCATACTAACTAATTTGTTATGGCCAATATTATATTAGCCTATATGTATATAAAAAAATAACACATAAAACGAGAAAATGTGTGTAATGATTTAAAATATAATTATTATATACACACTCCTGGAAAAAAAGAAAAGAGAAAAAAAGGGCCAAGCCAAAATTGGCAAAATATTTAATGGTCCTAATTTAAAAAAAATAAAAAAATTAATCACTGGTCAGGAAATTAGCAAGAATTGCACAAATACTGTAGGTAAAGTATATATGCTTACCCACACTTGCAGACAGCTTTTTACAGGAAGAGTCGTCAGTGTTGGTCCACTCAGTGTTAATGACTTCAAACAGTTGTCTCCCAGTTCATTTGAGTTTAACGTGAGACCAAAATATTCACTATAGGGTTCAAATTTGGACACTGGCCTGGCTAAAACATAAGCCTGATGATCTTGTTCTCAAGACACTTTTTGGTTGTCAGGAGCATTGTCTTGTTGAACAATAACATCTGATCATTCCTCAGATAACAACTTTTCATTTGTGGAAAGCAAGCTATTACTCCAAAGCATTAAATGGCTTTTCACAGTGATGAAGCTCACCAATACCAGCAGCTTAAAAGGCTCCCCACATATTATTATATTTCTCAGCAGATTTTCGAAGACACCACTCTTGAGCATCACCATGCAACTTCCCATATTCCCATATTCACAACTTCCCATATTCTGCCAAAAACTTAATTCTGTCTGATGTTTGTCTGAGACAGCAATGGCTTTTCAAGTAGTGTATTTACATAAATCTAGCTAATTTCCTTACCAATAATTTGTGGTCAAGGCAATTAAAAGCTTAGTGTAACCATTTTATAATATAAATATATGCAATTGTATATAAATACACGTTACGTGTTTAAAGCTCCTGTTTAAAATGTGTACATGCTTTAAGTTCAATAAGGCATCAAAACATTGTAAATCTACACAGTAGTAAAATAGAATTATTTCAAGAGCGTAAAATTCAAATATCAGAATTTGCTTACAATACCAAGGCAGATATTAATATAATGCTGACAGTCCATAATGATATATTGTGCATCCTTAATAAATACATTTATTTGTACGGTTCTATAAAGAAAATGTGTAGGCTACTTTAAAACAGGTAAATGAGACAAAATAAATTTGAAGAATTAACTCGAACGCCACCTGAAATAACCATTCAAAACAGCAATTATGTCTGTGCAGTATTCACAACAGTTAGGCTAGTTCATTTTCGTGTGTCTACCTTCATAAACATGTTTTACTCAGTGAGGGAGGGTCATGCTGCCGCTACACGATTTCCAGTTGATTCTGAACGCCCGAAAACGCTGAAATGTGTAAAAACAAACAGCCGCTAACGGTACTTTTCAAGCCTACATCCCCAGCCGATATCACTGAAAATGTGTTACTATTGGCCGCATAATTAATTTCTGATTGAGCCCCTGAAGCAGTTCAACAATATTACGCATTCGTTTTTTCCCCCCTCCTCAATCTGCTGAGTTATTTTTTATGCATATCCATTCACAATATAAGTCTATATTTTTCTCTTCGCATTTGCCCTCGATAAAAAGCAAAATAATAATGAATCATTTCATAAATAATGGGTTTAGGGGCTTATCGAGCGCGCAGTGGCCGCCACTGCGCTCTTATCTCGCCTGGCCACATTGCGCCCGTGTTCCGCTCCCCATACTGAGAAGCGCGCGCTGGACGTGATGTGGAATTATATAGACCTCACTTCCAGTTCCACACAGCACTTCAGTGCATCTAAAACCTCAGACATGGATGACCCTCCACAAAATGGCTCCATGCACACACTAACATCCACCGCCCGACGACGGTAAGAGGCGAATATTGGTGTTTCTGCGCTCATTTGATACTAACGCAGGTCATAATTAGGCTTTCTATCGTCGCCAGATGATTAATATAAGCTCAGGTATGATTTATATCATTTATATTTGGCTGTATTCGGTCTTGGAGCAAATAGGCCCTTGAGCCTGCAGAATGCAGATATCGATTTGGCATTTATTTTATAATTAAAGGGCGTTTAGGACACGATCTTTTCATCTAAAGTTAAGAAATTCGATTCATTTCGATTCGATTTTCCTCACGGCTGCTATTTTCCTCTCTTCCGTTTAGTGCTTAGAAATAATAGCCACCATAACTCCACCAATAAATGAACTAATCTCATCGATATCCCATTTATTTAGCTAAAGCTGACATTTTTGGTCGAGTTAGTTCCTAAATGGTAAATATGAATTATTTGGTTTTTTTAAAGTTTGTTGCCGAATTATTAGTCTATTTGACACCGTACACGTAACGTTTTTTCGTCATATCTGGTCGGTTATTAATGCTGTAATCAGCTTGTTTTGTTAAATCACTCGGAGTATTTATATAAATACGATAAAATACATTATAAACTATATCTATACGGAGGAAACAGAAATACGTGTGTGTAAACTGGGAATGACGTATTAATATTTAGCCATCTTGTGGTCTATGTTTACACACAAAATAAGCAATAGATTATTAAGAGTCATAGATGCCACTGGAGAAAGAAAACATTACAAGATACCATTAACATGCACAAAAAATTGCAACAGATTTTAACAAACAAATGCCATTATAAACATAAACCGTTAATATACATTCACTATTTCAATATTTATAACATTAAAACCATGCAATAATAATAAAAGCTTCAATAGACGCAATTACTCACGTAAAAATCTTCGTTTTAGGTTCAGAAAAGACGTAAATAAATTATTGACGGTAATATCACCACCACAATAAATACGCTAATATGATTCCATATTGATATATATGAAATCATGCTAAAATAGATGAATTATATAACGAGTAGCCTAATGTTAAAATAATAACAATAGTATTAATGTTTGTCATTTAAATGTAATATGATTAAATATGCTAATCTGGAAAAGTGTTATTGAATTCGTCCTCTAATAATTATGCAGATTATTTTCTGTTAAATAAATGTCGAACAATGTTTGCAGAAGATAAGCTCTTTTCCAACGAAGACACCGGTATGACACGCTTATCTCCAGATACCATGAGCAGAATGATGATATATAGGCTACAGGCCAAGGTCAAGTCAAGGGAAAAAAAGACACCAACCTAAAAGATATTTGAGCGTTTAGGCAAACCTGCTTGTCTATCCTCATAGAATGGATGGCACAGGCCTTTGCATGGATACAGCACACACATGACACGTGCTGTCATAGAGCTGCATTACTGTACTGTCAGTGTTTCCAGTCACGCGCGCAGCGAGGACGCGCGTAAAAACGCTGGCGCTCAATCAATGTGCATAAAGGTGTGTGCTTTCACAGGTGACCTCCGATGAGAAGCTGAACAGGCGCTGGATTGGTTGGGAATTACAATTTCCTTTGGATACCACTAATTATAAGCGTTTGGATTTTTTCTGGAGCTGGACTTAAGGATGATGGAAAAACTGAAATCCGAGCAATTTCCGCTCAGCCCGAGCACGGAGGGCTGCGGTTCCCCCCCGCCCGAGGAGGGGGACGCATGCGGGAAACAGGAAGGCACGAAGGCAGAGACAGGGGAGCATCACCTCCCCGAGGAGCGCCGCGTCCTTAATGGAGTTGCCAAGGAAACGGCTCACCACGCCACCGAGCTAAAAAAGGAAGTGGCGGTGATCGAGCTGTCCAGGAGAGGAGGGAGCGCGGATATAAAAGGCAGAGAGCTCAAGGCAGACATCAGCCATAAGGTGCAGACCACCGAGCTGTGCAGACCACCTATCCCACTGCCGCTGCCTCCCAGAGACCCGCTGAGCGACACTCGAATGGTGCAGTTGAGTCCGCCCGCTTTCCCTCTCCCGGCACGAGCGATGCTCTACAGCAACATGACGCAACCGCTCGCCACTATTAACAGGTAACATCACTTTTACGCATCACGCAAAGTAGGATATGAAACGAATGCATAAACTTAAAGATGGAAAAAAAATAATGCATGCATTGAATGTGGATTTAGACTTTTTGTGCATGCTCGTTTTTGTTTGTTGCAAAGATCTTTCATTTCTCGTTTTTAACATGTTCTTGCTCTAGCCTGAATAATATGATTTATTTTATGATGCATGAAATGATCGGTAGCATATGCTATAATGCCATCAGAATCTAAACTTCTGATGCAATGATTTATTCAACCTATTAAAATATATATTGAATGACCCCGAAACATTTATAATGCATAAAATAAATAATTAGGGCCTGTATAAATAAAATATATATAAAAAAATAGAGTAATAATTTTCTTAGTATTTCGTTTATCAGAGTTCGTTTTCTCCTTATTTGATAATGCAATGTTATATAATGTATTAGTTATTCGTTTCCGTTTCTATTCTATTCTATATATTCTACATCTATATTAAATATGGAAGTACTTCGTTTTCTATGTTCGTTTGAATATGTTAAATATCAATTTAATGCATTAAAATGTATTTTTATATATATTTTCAAGCTTTTTCTGTACAATTTAATTGCTTTCTATTCTATTCTATTCTATTCTATTCTATTCTATTCTATTCTGTTTAATGACATTTTAACTATATAAATATGAACAAACTGCATTTTAGGACCATTATTTAATGCATTCAAATGTATTTTATATATATTTTCAAGCTTTTTTCTGTACAGTTGAAGTATTTGTGTGCTTTCTATTCTATTCTGTTCTGTTTAATGACATTTGAAGTATAAAATATGTATAAACTACATTTGTGGACCATTATTTAATGCATTAAATGCATTTTTTTTTGTATATTTTACAAGTATTTGAGTGCTTTCTATTCTATTTTACTCTGTTTAATGACATTTGAAGTATATGAATAAACTGCATTTTAGGACCATTTTTAATATTTTAATAAGCTTGAATCACCCGTACTGAGTTGTGTGCCTGTTTCTCCTCAGTGGTTTTGCTGGAGAAGTGGAACAGTATGGGATGTATCCCAGCAATCGAGTGAAACGCAGACCTGTACCGTATGAGGTTGAAATCAGCGATGGTAGGACCATTTTAGATCTTTCTAAGTATGGTAAGCCACTCTTTGGCTGTGCTTTTCTCTTTTTCCTTTCATTTATAATTTCTCTCCATCATCTCAGTCTCATTCTCGGCCATTTTAAATCACATCAGGCACCATTTGGTAAAATAAAATACTGGTATGTAGGGTTTTTTTTGTTGCAAAAACTGAAGAGCACGCAAAAAGAAAAAACAAAAGTCTTGATATAGGCTACTTATCAGTACAGTTACTTTGTGTTGTATAATTATTTTATTAATTATTAATTTTCGGAAAAAAATTAATGCAAATATTCATGCACTTAGCAAGGAATGCCACTTTAGTTGCACATCCAAATTAAAGATATGTAAAATAAATATTTTTTATTCTAAAGTGACAATTAACATAAATGTCACCAATATCGTTGCATCATACTGTATTGCATGAAAATGCATTTCCTCTTAAAATAAACAGAGAACAAAATATTGTTGTGAAACAAAGACAGAAGACAGAAATTAAAAAAGTGAGAGAAATAAATGGTTACAGTTGCCAATAGGAACCAACCCCCCTAAAAAAAAATCAGTGTATGTGCACGAGAGATAGCTGCGAGTTGCCTATAAAAATGCAAATACGAGTCAATGTGTTTGGCTGCGAGTGCTGAGACTGAGATGTGGGATTCTAATGAGACGGAAACGCGGTATGCATGACACAATATGCTCTTAGATGATATAGAAGAGCATCAAAGGTAACGCTGCCTTCGCTGCCTCTTTAAGACAATAGCGAAAAATGCTTTAAATTATTCCTTAACTCAAGATGTTGGGAATCCATTTAAATAAGTGTAATTATATGAAGTCACTGGTGCATCAGGCAAAGTGAAGCATTGATAGCCTTGTTCCAACAGAGCTGTCTAGGAAGAGAAATGGCCCTGAATAATTGAATGTAAAATGCCATAGATAATAGAAAGGTTAATTAATTCTTGGCTAAATAGGGGGAGATAAAGAGCTAATCTATCAGTGAGAAGTGAGTGAACACCTTAGGTGTGTTCACAAGTAAACCACTGTTAAAGCACTCAACTGTGTTGTTAAACGCTGCTGATTTGTGATGACTCGACCTCTAAACGCGTATTTTGACACTCCAAATGTTTGGAAAGGAATTGAACCTAACTCTACTTTCTCTGCTTTCACAGGTACAGGTTCGCAGCCCAAAGTTGTGCGACGGATTTTCACGAACAGCCGCGAGCGCTGGCGGCAGCAGAACGTGAACGGTGCCTTCGCCGAGCTGCGCAAGCTCATCCCCACACACCCTCCCGACAAGAAACTCAGCAAGAACGAGATCCTCCGCCTGGCCATGAAGTACATCAACTTCCTTGCCAAGCTCCTCAATGACCAGGACGACGTGGTGGGCGGCGATGCCTCCGCCCGGGCCAACCGAGACGCAACCCTAGTTCGGGACGACCTCCTCCAGGAGATGCTGAGCCCGAACTCCAGCTGCGGGAGCCTGCTGGACGGGGACGTCAGCCCGGAGAGCTTTACCGAGGACCAGGACTCGTCGGTGGAGTCCAGGTCTTCGGCGAAGGGACTGCATCATTCCAGCCTCCCGCTGGACGGAAACACCCAGCGATGACTGAGTTGGTGTCGACGGACTGACTTCTGGAGCCCCAGGTTTGAGAGGGCGCAGTGCTTCATGGACCTCAACTAGCGTATGTCGTGTGCAAGCATATTCTTACGTAAGACTTTCTTTTAAGCTCTTCTCTTCACGCTTCGATGCTAAGGTGCCCTCCGTGGTGAGACGCTGGTACGGGGGAAAATGTCAGGTAGACTTTTAGTCCACACTTGGTTGTTTAGACAGGATCGCCACCTGAAAACGATAAGAAAACAGAAGATTGAATGGTACCCACACCTCATCAGGTACACCGCTGGTAAGGAGGTCATTGGAAACAGCTGGACTTTTACAACAAATAAGAGCATTTGGAGAAGTCAAGTCCTAGAAAAGGAATAGTTCACCAAAAAAATTGACAATTCTGGCATCACTTACAAACCCTCATGTCATTCCAAAACCAGACTAAAGTGAAGCCCAAAAGAAGAAAATTCTAAGAACCATACAATGAAAGTCAATGGGGTCCAATTTTTTTTGGTTTTTGGACCCCATTGACTTTCATTGTATGGATAAAACATTCTTTAAAATATCTTCTTTTCTGTTTCCGCTGAAGATGAAAGTCCTACAGGTTTAGAGCGAATTGAGGGTGAGTAAATGATGACCCGGCTTTGGCTTTGTGCAGCATCTTTGAGACAAATGTGTACATACTGGGAATTTCAATGGAATATGACCTTTAAGTATTATTAGCGTCATTGGCAATAGCAACAATGCTATTTGGGGAAAAAAGTATCGCCATTTTGTAAATGGTTTTTCGGTATAATGTTTCAAAACACAATCATTCGAGAACAATGGTGGAGGAGGTACAAGAATGTGTAGATAAACCGGGATAATGTTGTGTGTCTGTAATGATGACCCTTGTTCCTTTAGACTGTTCTTTTGCATTGTGATCATGGTACACCATTAATTCACATCTCCATCTCTCCTTCATTCACTCGTTTCTTTGGCTAAAACACCCCTCCAACCCGACCATCTCGCAATGACGCATTCATTGAGTAACGTTCTGTCACTTTATTTGACTTGTATGAACTTGATCTGCTTTTCAGCAGAGGATTGAGTAACCAGTCTTGGTACCTTTAAGTCTTTTATTGGGTATTAAATGAGCAAACAAACTAAAAATGGTTATTTTAATGTGATATTTAGTAGAAAGACCTTTGTTGTAAGGTGAAAATCTATCTATGAATATATGCAATGTTATATCTCACAAATTTTATATAAAAACCCACAAAAATAAAAAACACAAACCTGAAAATGTGTGCTGTTGTTATGAAAATAGACAATTCAGTTCAAGTCCGATTTCATGAGTATTTGTTCGTTCATATAAATGTCTGAAATATAATAGCCGTTTCTGTTGTCATGACAACTGTAAAGGTAGAGAAGGAAAAAAATATCCAGTGGAGCGTTTCATGAAGTGTCAAAACACAGGGATTAAATGGAAAAAAAAATCTTGCATTGAAGGGACTTAGATGTATGAAAATACAGTCAAGTCACTCATGCTAGTCAGGACTTAAAGAAAAAATACAATGTATTTTTATGGAAGGAACAAAATGTTAAATCCCCGACATGAAAAATGAATACAGCGGGATGTGATAACATGAAATACCTTCAACAAAATTTAGATTCCGTCTAAGACATATACTGTAGGTGCTTAATACGTCAGAAACACAGAAAAGGCCTATCTTGTTTTAAGATTTTGAGGGTGTAAGGACAGTCAGGGTCATAGCAAGGTGTCTATGGGTGTCTAAACCCTGGGAATATGAGTGTGAAAGGCTGATAAGAATCAAAGCCAATGAAAAAGTCATTGGTGGGTCTACTAGCCCCATGGGGCCTGCAGGGACTGTGAAACACTGATCCAAGGGCAGTTCCCAGACCGATCACTGATCCACACCCACACCCACATACGTGCACGACCTTGTCAAACGCTTTCCGTCCTATCAGCTAAAGGACACGAGAGACATTTAGACAAAAGAAATCGAGCTTTTATGCCATTAAATGAGTGTCATATCAAGAGGAGGTGTGCCATGATACACCGTTTACACTCTCAGTATTGTGGCCGTTCAGAATGAGGATGGAAAATTGGCTCTGAGAGAGAGAAATATTGATAGTATTTCATGACTTTTACAGTATTTAACATGAATAGCTTAACTACTGACAAGAAAATGTGGTCATCATTTACTCATTTTGTTCCAAACTGTTGGTCTAAATATATGTATACATTGAGCTCCAAAAATGACAAAAATCAACATAAATAAAATGTATAAAATCATTTACTCAATTATGGTGCTTAATAAATAAATAAATAAATAAATAAAGATATATATTTTGAATTTTATTTGATAACCCCCCCCCCCCCCCCCCCCCCAAAAAAAAAGTAATTCATTAATTAAATTCTTTAAGTATTTGTGAACCAAAACCAAAAATCATCATAATATTTAATATATCACGAAAAACCACAATGTTAATATCAATAAATATTAAAATGTATAACATTATATAATAATATATATTTTAAATAAAATGTATTTGCAATATTATTATAGTATTTACAATCATATTTATAAATTAACTTTTTTATTTCACCAATATTTATTTATTTACTTTGAGTAAACAAAACAGTCGCAATAAATAAATATTATCCATAATAATCCATTTGTTTATGTGATTTTTTTTGTAATTTGGGAGCTCCATGTTTATATAATTATCACTGAATGGAAAAGAACAGCCAATACAATCTGGAAAATAACATTTTTCACAGAATAAATAAAGTCAAAGTTGAGTAAATTATGACAAAATTGTAATTTCAGTTTCAAAATTTTTAGACGTAACACAAACATGATTCATTTATCTCATTAGGTAGATCTCACTATAAACAAGTAAACCGTGGGCTCAATATCAAGTTCTGCTGCTCAATTAGAGTTTTATTTGTCCATTGATGATTAGTAAGATCTTCAATGGTGTCCGCTTCCCATGAATACTAAAGCCACATGATCCACAGGCCTGTGTGTGTACGGTGTATCCCAGCAGAGATTAAACACACCATCAAAACAGTAATTCTATTAAGTCCCTTCATTCATCTCAAATGCCAATGCGCTCACTCTTGAAACGGTGGGCTGGTTGTACGGATTCAATCAGGGATTTTTGACGCCATCTTTTCCCTTTTTAATTAACTGCGGTGTATTCGCTATCCGCCTTTTTCCCACCAGTGGCCCCAAACAGGGGCTCCAGAGCTTCAACCTGGATGGATCTCAAAGGAGCCCCATCACAACAAAAGGACATGCTTACCGACTGATAAAGACCACCATTACCCTGAGATAACTAGACAAGGGGAGAGAGTATTCAATTAAGACGCCCCTCCTTCTGGGACAAGGACGTCCCAGTGAACCTCCCGAAGGTCTGGTTCTCAGAGGCAGGACGGGCCAGTGGAAAGAGTCTCCGCTGGGGTCTCTCATGGCTATCTTCCACACCATCGGCAGAAGTGGCTCCCTTGGGGAGCGGGCCGGTATTTTTATACGAGGTGTTAATGAGAGGGCAGTGCGCATTTCAAGCAGTGCTAATTTCCTCTGGGCTGAGAGACGCTCATGTGTCCCTTGAGTCCTGAGGGGCGGATCGTGGTCTTCATCCAACTCCACCTCTTTTTCTCTGTTGTGGTCTGTTAATCATTTGCTCTGTCACTCTTCACCTCAAGAGCGCTCTCTTCACGTGCGCTCATCTATTGTGGTTTAATAAGAGAGGACGAAGACGGTCTGCAATGCCCTCAAGTTCAAACAAACTAGTCATTCATCAACTTGTTGTTGGATAGTCAAGCGAGGTGTTTAACAACGATGTGTTGTCCGAGTGAATTATTTAAGGCTCTATAAAAGACTTTTTGTCGTGCCGACAGGACAGAAATGCCTTTTCTGTCGTTGTGGTTTGCATCGTTCAAGAGGCTGACAAACTATTTTTGCGGTAATTTGTAAACGACGTCAAACAAGCTACAATATTTCAGGTTGTACAGTTGTGACGTGCATCACTGATTCTGTGTAATTATGATGTAAAATGACTCGTAATGTGCGTAAGGGCTCGTGACTTCCTGATTGTCAGAACTTGCACTATGCATGCCTGTCCCAAAGCAGAGTTAACACTGTATAATTTTGCTGCTCGAGACAAATCTTGGGGGTCGTAAAACATTTTTGCGGTGTCTTTGATGGCTTAGTCTGACTGCGATAAACCTTAGCCACTGTCCGGCAGAGTCTAGCTCCAAAACACCTCCCTGGAAGTTTCTAGTAATCCTGAAGAGCTTAATTAGCTGGTTCAGGTGTGTTTAATTAGGGTTGAAGCTAAACTCTCCAGGACAGTGGCCCTCTAGAAACCGAGAGGCCGTTTACACGACAGCGTTTTCAACTAAAAACGCAACACTTTTTATGTGTTCATTTACACGACTACAGTGTTTCGGCCCGTTTTCAAAACGCAAGCTTTTGAAAACGGGTTTCAAAGTGCAAGTTTTTGAAAACAATACCGTTATCGTATCTGTGTAAACTACAAAAACGCGAATTCGTGAAAAAAAACTGAAGTCATGTGCAATATGTATCACGATTTCAGTCTGTAGATGCGAAGTGTTTCTTTACAAAGTGACATCGCCAACTACTGGCCTGGCATGAATACAGCATTTTTAGTCGTTTTTGGGATCCGTGTGAACGAGATCATTTTGACGATGTCAGTATGTGAAAAAATGCAAAGAAAAACCTTTTCAGTTTTTAGTACATCTTTGTTTTGTAAACATACCCTGAGTTTGACACCCCTGGTGTAGATCTTCCGGGGACGGTTAGGACCAAAGTATTGGCTATAATATATATGGTACCAAAACGATTGATTTGGCACAACATGCATTTGCTTTCACACTGTGATCACATCATACAGTCAAACATTCATAATGTCCACCTGACTTTAAGTAGTAGTTCTTATATGTATTTGGCACATGCTTTTATCTAAAACGACTTACAGTGCATTGGATTCAAGGTATGCATTACAATAATTACAAAAACAAAAGTGTAAAATGTGTGGTAGACACTCTACATTACACTCTACACTACATTTTCACAGCGTTGCCATGGAAGTAAAATTTTTGGTTCCTCAAAGAGCCTTTCAATGAAAACCATTCTTAGACTTTTAAAGGACCTTTTTCCACTATAAAGAACCTTTTGTGGAATGGAATGTTAAAGGTTCTTCATGTAACCATAGATGCCAATAAAGAACCTTTATTTTAAAGAGTTCACAGTAATACTTGCATTTATGCATGTGAATTTACTTACAATTCAATGTTTTATCAGTTCATGCATTTTCCGAGAATCAAACCAATGACCTTGGTGTACACCATCCTCCGTTCACCTTGCAGGAACGCTTCTCAGGGATGAAAACCTAAAAATGTCCTGAGATATACACATTAATGTTACGCTAAATGTGGAATAATTAACTCCGGACTGTTAAATTATTAAAAAATTAATAGACACCTGAAGTGTAGCGGTCAAAACACAGATCAGAGTTATAAAGCTTGCTTGTTTTACTCTATAGCTAAACTGTAACTTCCACAGGAGCAAAGTGGCACTGGTGGGTTTAATGTGTCTTCAATGATCTGTTACTAATTGAAAACCGCGGAATGCTAACCAGACAAATTCCGTAATCGCGGGAATCTAAAGACTCACATTAGCGGCTTATGTAGCGTCTTCATTTCTTAAATCTGCACGGTGGGATAGGACTTCCTCCACTGGATTAACAACTCTACCGTCATCTTGAGAACAAAAACAGCAGTATTTATGGAAGCCATGAACATTTATGTAGTTGATATCAGATATGACTGATAACAGTTGAATCGGATGATCATATTCACATGCACTCGTCACATCTCTGTTATCCCTTTGCGATGCACTGGGTAAATGATTGACTCGACCTGGATGGACCACTGGGTGTTGTCTTTTCTTCCATTGAATTTCAGATAACTGTTTCCTGGTTAGAGAAAAGCAGGGATTCAGGTCTGAGCGTTTCACATTTAAACACATTTTTGCAAATCTAAAGAGGAATAAACATGGGGAAACCAGTCGCTGTGCTTCAATGGCTTCTTCTGCTCACACTGGGACTAGCTGCGGCTCAAGCAGGTACAGCCTTTACACTTTTTTTTTTTTTGGAGGGAAATCTAGAAAAAAAAGCATCAAGCATTTAAAGTGAGGTATTTTAACGTACAGTTTTATCATGTGTCTCTTTTAGAGAAAGCAGAGCAAACTCTGCCCAACTGGCTTACAGGAATCATTGCCGTTGGGGTGTTCCTCTTTCTCATCTTCATCGCCTTCCTTGTAAACAAAGCATGGTGTGAAAAACCAAGGTAATCTGTTGCGTGTATATTTCAAGACCACGCTTTAATATTAAGGCACAGAGTTTTTCTAAAAATGACAGGTCTGACAATTTATTCACCCTAAGGTCGTTCCAAACCTGTATGACTTTCATCCGTTTTTTTATTTTTTTATTTTTTATATAAATATAGGCCTATATGTTTCGCATAGCAAAGTCAATCATGACGATGCGTAGCCTATATTGCCAGAAATGTCATTTTTGGGTGCCTAAAAGTTTTAAGTACAATCAACTTGGCCGTTTAAGTCATTTCAACTTAAATTACATTCAACTGACTTAAAATGAGTTGAATCTAGTATCAACTTATTTTGATGAGTTAAAACTATGTAAAAACATATGTTGTCATGATATTGTCAATTGATCAACTTGCCAACATATTTATCACAGTGATTTCGGGTTCCCCGAAGAACCTTTCCATAAACAGTTTTTAAAAGAACCACTTTTGTCTTGGTGTGAAGAACATTTTAATGATCTAAAGAACTTTTCCTTTTGTGCAATGAAAGGTTTCTATGGATGATAAAGGAATATAAACATTAAAAGTGTATATTCCTGTATTTTTCTCATTAATATATTTTAAATTAAAGTTATTATAAAGTAATTCATGTTTATTGATTTATATAGGCTAGTACACATAATACACAATTCTATTTAGCAACTAGTTTCCAGATCTGGTGTGTGTAAACACCACATTTGAATCCGTTTTTCTTTTTTACTAAAGCAAATCAGAAGCAGTCGTACCCAATGAATACGCCATGACCAATGGATCATCAACCCATGAAACCAGTCTTGACGCAGTCAGGTAATAATACCAATACAGCCGTATAATAAAGCTCAGAGTAATTCAATACTATAAATAGACATTTCCTGGGGAAAACAGATATACTATCATTACTGATACTGCTCATGAGAACTGATTATATGTTAATATAATGTTAATGATTAAAACGAATGAAAAAGGAGTGAATATTCCCTTTAAAATGCTATTAACACTGGAATTGGCACTTGTTTTTCAGGAGCACCGACGACCCTAACGTATATGAGAGCGTGATCGTTCACCAAACTGACGAAAAAGTGACCGCAATGTAATTTCAAGGAAATGTCCACAATTAGCAGAATCAGCACACCATGTTTACCTTGCTAATAAGTTATCATTTTAATAGCTGACACTGCTCTTTCTTGTATGGAAGTTTAGCAGTGATTTTTGTCATTTCTTTACAAAAAATCCACTATACATTAACTAGTTCATTCTAAAGGGCATTTGTTGATGTACCAATCTTTAACATCATTTAATTCAGTATCTTACAGATATTTGTTGTGAAAGCTTCTTTAAAAAATAAATAAAAATCAATATACTTTTTGGACGTTTTGGAGGGTAGGAATTTTAATGTTTTTGAAGTACGTGTCTTCTGCTCACCAAGGCTGCAATTATTGATAAAAATACAGTAAAAACAGTAATATTGTAAAATATTACTACAATTCAAAACATCAGCTTTCTATTTGAATATATTTTAAAATGCAATTTATTCCCGTGATTTTCAGCATCATTAATCCAGTCTTCAGTGTCACATGATCCTTCAGAAATCATTCCAATATGCTGATTTGCTGCTCAAGAACCATTTTCTATTAATGTTTAAAAAAAGTTTTGTGGAAACCACGACACTTTTTGATGAAAAGAAAGAACAGCATTTATTTGGAATAGAAATCATTTGTAACATTATACGTCTTTACTGTCACTTTTGATCAATTTAATGCATCCTTTTTCAATAAAATTATGTATTTCAAAGAAAAAAAAAAAATCTTACTGACCCCAGACATTTAAATAGTAGTAAACTAATGCAGAAATGGCTGGTGTGAAGGTTTTTCGTGCCTTAAAAATCCAAATAAAACCTAATAATAAGTAATAATAATGATCTGAAACAGGCATAGATTTCTCTTTATAATTTTTTTTCCCACAGACATCAGAATTTAGAAGTCAAAATATGTTTAAAATAGTGCTGGGAAAAAATTAATCGCGATTAATCGCATCCAAAATAAAAGTTTGTGTTTGCATAATATACAGTATGTGTGTGTACTGTGTATAATTATTTTGTATATATAAATACACACATGTGCATGTATTTATTTAAGAAATATTTGCATGTATATACTGTATATACATTTATACATAATTTATATTATATATAAATATAAATAATTTATATATAAATAAATAAAAATCTTAAATATATACATGCATATGTGTGTATTTATATATACAAAATAATTATACACAGTACACACACATACTGTATATTATGCAAACACAAACTTTTATTTTGCGATTAATTTTTTCCCAGCACTAGTTTAAAATTGAAATAACTTTATTTTCTGACACTTTAGATAAATTCTACTTGTCCAAAATAAAGCCACAGACCATAATGACCACTTTTGTAAATGTTAATAAATCAGCTTTATTTCAGGCTTCGATCTGTATCTTATGTATGAATTCAACTAAAAGGTTTCTTTGGACTTTAAAAACATTACACTGACAGAAAAATGGCCGATATAACGGTGTTACTACAGCGTTAACCTCGACCGCCGAGTCATCTGAGTGCGAGTTGAAGAATCATACGATTCAAGCCCAAATGTAAAGATCTAGTGGAAGGTAGCAGACTGGGGTGTTGCATTTTCTTGAAGGATAAAGGGGAAGACAGGCAATCTTTTTAAAGGGACGCAGCGCTGGACAGTTCAGAACACACTGTCCACATGGCACGAGAATTCAAGAGGCATAGTATGCTTACGAAATCCTAGTGGAGGAGACGGTCTGGACGAAGCTTCCATACGCCGTCTACAACCTGGAGAGGTCTGATAGTCTCTCAAGAGCCTGCTACACTTCCTCTAGGACAGACACTGACACAGGATATCCTCATATTGTGACACACAGACACACACGGTGTCAAACTAGGATATGCGAGACATCTTCATGAAGACAAAAGTGATGCAAAAACACCCTAAAAAGGAAATAAATTACATATTTACAATGAAATGACAAAGGTGTGCAATTGAATTACAAATGGAATTACAAAAACGTAATAAAAAACTATGTTATTCATAAGGATTTCTGTCATTTTTGAAATCTCGATACACAATAGCAACATGATACAGTGGACTAGCTCTCCCAGAAATTAAAATTGTCAGTATTTGTGTCTTTCCAAACCCGTATGGCTTACTTTCTTCTGTGGAACCTAAAAGGACATATTTTGAAGAATGCTAAAGCTGCTTTTTTCCATACAATGAAAGCGAATGGGGACTGGGACAGTCACGCTCCAAAAATGTTGAAGCCATGAAATAGCTTTATGTGAAGAACTGTTTGAAATTTTAATTTCAGGAAAGATTGTAAGTGAAAAACGACTTAAAATAATAGCTTTGTGTGCAGAAGTGTCTGAAATTTTAACTGAAAAAAAAAGAAAGTCAGTCTATTCCTCTCAAAAAGCAAGCATACGACTTCCAGAGTTGAACTGTAGCGCACGAGTCAACTTTTGAGATACTTAGTCACTTCTGAAGCTCAAAACTTCCAGTCCCCATCCACTTTCACTGTATGGCAAAGAGCAGCGTGAACATTCTGCAAAATATCTCATTTTAGGCTGCACAGAAGTCAGTCATACCAGTTTTTGAAATGCTCACAAAACTACCCTGCAATGTAAAGAATTTGATTGAAATGATACTAATATCTAATGCTAGCTAAACAAAACATCCCAACACAGTATGATCTGCCTGTTTCAAGGCACGTCTATCGTCCCTTATTAACGCTCGTTCGTGAACTCATCTCTACATTTAATGGAAAAATCCATCTGATTTCTTGAAAATAAGGCGGGTTTGTCGAGTACGTATTCATTTTAACTACACGAAACAAAATCAGTACAACCACACTAAAAGTTGTCATATGTGCACTGAAATGATACCACTAATAAAGTGTGTGTTAGTGTGTCTACCACTGTAATTTTTCCTCCTGGTCTTGAGTTACCAGCACTCATTTCATCAACATAATCATCTGCATGATTCACCGCTCACATTCACCAGTGGAGAGGCTACAGGTCCATGACTAAGACAGAGACGATACAATAAATTCCCTTTATGAGTATTTTTCTAATCGATTTCGATAGCAGGTGCACAAACAGTAACAGGCGCAGTTTAAACGATTGAGTGCAAACATTCTCCATATCAGGAAGTAAAGTGGCCGGATAACAGCCGTTGCTGACACAAAGAGTCTCTTTAAGATGTGTGAAAGGAATGTGTGTTTTTCAGTAGATGTAGTGTTTGTTAGGAGAGCACAGAGAGCGTGACGCTTCCCCGCTGCTTCTTCAGTATGGCCACGGCCTGCTCGTGTGTGACGCCCTCTAGACTCTCTCCGTTGACCGACAGCAGCTGGTCTCCACGCTTCAGACGCCCGTCCACTGCTGCTGCCCCCTGCAGGTAGGAGGACAACAGGATTATTTATTCATTTACAGAATTAAATGACCACAACTGACCATTATTATTTTCAATAATGCTTAACAGATCATTAAATGTACCAAAAAATGTAAAACAATATTTAAATTATATATATATATATATATATATACATATATATATATATATATATATATATATATATATATATATATATATATATATATATATATATATAAACAAATATATAAAATGTTTCATATGTCCAAGGACCCCTGCACGGCATTCACAGACCTCTAGAGAGGTTTGGTAGAGTCATCAGAAAAATCTATCAGGTAAACACAAAACATGCATTGTTTCTAGGAGAATATGAAGCGTCTTATCTCTGGATATGTTTGTGTGAAACCGAGCTCTGTGCTGCTCCCTGGTGGCCACAGCGCAACACTCACCTTTAAATATTGTACAGACATTACTGGTGCAGGGTTCTGAACATATCACAGAAAAATATGCAAGTGTCTGCAAATGTTTTTATTTTATAAGCCGGTAATAAAAAAGCAATATCACTTCATTTATATTGCTTAAACATATACTACGTTCCAGTGTTCTTTTAGTATTATTTATATACTATTATATTTTTATTTAATATTTTTTGTTTTCATTTAGTCATTTTCATTGTTTTTTGTAATTATTTCCATTAAACTGTAATTTATGTATTTATTTTTATTTCAGTTTTTATCATTTTAGTACTTCAACTTAAATGTATTATTTCTGTCATTTCAAATTTTCAGTTTCAAGTTTTCATCTAATATTTATATTTTGTTTTATTTCAGCTTCATTCAGTTAACAATAACAACACTGCTACAATTTATATTGCTTAAGCAGCTACGATATATATATATATTATAGATGGATAGATGGATAGATAGATAGATGGATAGATAGATAGATGATAGATATAACTTAATTTATATTGCTTAAACCGCTACAATATATTGTTTATTTTATATATATATATATATATATATATATATATATATATATATATATATATATATATAATATTGGCCATAACAAATTAGTTAGTATGGGCCAAAATGTCAAATTGGTGCATCCGAATACAATTAATATAACAATAGACTATAAAGCTTGATGACTTCTATATTTGTAACTTAATGTAGCCTATTCAAAATAATACATTTATAGTTTACACAATTATACTAAAAATAAAAAAAACAGCACAAATGATTAAATGTTCTATTCCGCAAATTCAAGTGACGATAGTCTTTTAAAATGTCAAATGAACTTAATTGGTCAAAACTATCAAAAATCTTATTGAGTATAATTAGAAAATGAAGAGACAGGATGGGAGAATGGGATAAATAGGATGTTGCGAGCTGGATTTAAAATGTTGTTGCCCACATGAGCAACACGTCTCCATTTATCAGAGCACATGTGCTTCCCACTAGGCAATGGCTCTGATATGAATTTCTAGTAGTGGCCGATGTCAGGTGTCCAAGTACGTTTAGTTTAATTTCATCTGGAAATGAAGACAGAACTTGATGATCCTAAGAATTACCTTGCTGAAGACTGTTTTAACGTAGATGGGAAGATCTCCATGTGGACTCCCAAAGCCGCCAACGATACTGAAGCCCAGCCCCTCTGAGCCCTTCTCCAGAGTGATGGTCTTTGGCTTGGGCGTCCTGTTAATATCACGCAAACACAGGACAAAATCATATGCAATCAGCTGAGACTACTTTAACAGAATGTGTAAAGTCTTGTTGTCATGTGACTGCTGGACGGTGATGTCACTCACTCTGGTTCCACCGGCCGGACTTCTGGGTTGGTGCTGGGGGTGGAGCTACTGGACAGACTCTCCACCTGACTGGCTATGGCACTGATGTTGGTGTCAGCCACCACCTGTCAATCACAGACGGACACCGTCAAACATTACAGTTTGATTAATGACTTAATGTTCTGAAACCCACTGGAGGTGTTTTCTTGCATTCAAACGTGTGTGTGTGTTTTCACAAATGACTGTCTGCCTGTAGATAACCGAAAACTGCTCTCTATGTTGTGTGTGTTTTGGCACTGAAATGCATCCTAACAGCCCTTTAATGTTCTTCTTGGCGACTGTTGGCGAATGATCGCTTGGGCGCTGTTCATCAAACCTCTGTCTCCTTCATCAGAATCAAAAATGCCTTTTTCTGTCATGTTTCATTTACATTTTCCTCTTCCATTAAACTCTGGGCTTGCTATGAGGGCAGTGGTATATTAATTTGCATATTTAATTAACGGCAAGGCAATTAAAAGTAAAATACACAACAATAAACAAAAGCCAATTAATAAACAAGTCAAAAACAGGAGAGAAACACTCCCAAGTCATCACAGTTGCTATCTCACATACACCTACTGAAAGAAAGAGAAAGACAGAAAGAAATAAGAGGAAAAAAAAAGAGAAAAGAGAAAGAAAGACAGAAGTGAAAGAAAAAGACAGAAAGAAGCAGAAAGACAAACAAATAGAAAGAGACAGAAAGAAAGATAAAAGAGCAAGAAAAGACAGGATGAAAAAAGAGATTGAGAAAAAGAAAGAGTGAGAAAAACAAAAAACGATAAAAAGAAAAAAAGAGCAAGAAAAAAACAAGTGACAAAAAAAGAAAGAGCTAGAAAAAAAGAAAGTGTGAGAAAAGAGGAAAAATATTAAAAAAGAATGATAAAAACAAACACGAGCAAGAAAAAAATAAGTGGTTAAAAAAAGACAAAAAAAAGCGGGAAAAGGAAAGAAAGAGTGATAAAAAAGAAAGATAGAGTAGTTATTGTCCATACAAAACTCTCTGCCACGTTGCTAGGGTGTTTTAGGTGGTTGCTAGGGTGTCAGGGTAAATAGCCTATAAATGACTGATAAATGGCTGAGTATTTTTTTTTTAAACGAGTCCTGTAATTAATACCAGGGCTGTTGCTATATAGTTGGTAGATGTCATTCTGGGTGTTTGCCAGGGTGTTGCTATGGTGTTCTGAGTGGATGCCATGGCACTGCAATGCAATGACATTTCAGAGTGTTCCAAGTAGTATTTACTACGTTACTATGCTATGTGTTGCTATGCTGCTGCTAAGGTGTTGCTATGCTGTTGCTTTGAGGGTCTGAGTAGTTTTCTCACACTTGTTTGATCCAGTGGATAAGATGCAATGTGGTTCCTATGAGGTTTGAGTGTTTTTTAACACATTGCTATGCATTTGCTGGGTTTTCTGAGGTATTTTAACACACTGCTCTTCTGAGGCGCAAGTACTTCAATATATACAAAAATTATTATATACAGTGGCTTCTCCAACTTTTCTTAGTGATATTTAGCGCCCGTTTATCAGGAAGTAACGATTTTGTTCTCTTCAACTCACTGGATGGAAACGCTGCTTTATTCGCAAATGTTTTATGCGATATTCCCATTTTTCACACAAGTTAAATTCACAACTTTGGATGGAAACATAGCTAATGTGGGAGAGTTTGTGAAAGATAAATACTTCAATAGGGTGCAACATTAAACTTCTCAAAGAAAAGCACATGACCATGGCCAGAATGGCTTTGCAGGGGCTAAAAATGCTATAAAACAACAAAACAGAATCAAATTGTCTGATTTCTGTGACATGAGTAATAGCATAGGGCATTACATGTGTCCAATTAAACATATAGCAGCCAGAGAGAGAGAGAGAGAGAGAGAGAGAGAGAGAGAGAGAGAGAGAGAGAGAGAGAGAAAATGCTCTCTCAAACAAGTGAAGAGGGAATGAATGAGCGAGTGAGAGAGAGTGAGTGTGTATGTGTGTGTGAGAGAGAGAGAGCTAAACAATAATTGCTCTCTGAGCTGCTGTAATCAGGGCTTTGCAGGCTGGGCTCCCCTGTTTAAAAGCCCTGTGCATTCCTCCTGGAACCGCGCAGATAACGGCACATTTGCATAAAGAACTGGGATTATCTGGCAACCCGCGTGCAACCGCCGCACAGCTGCACGCGGCTGATAACAGCCCAGTGACACAGCACCAACCACTCTCACACACACACACACACAACCATGAGTCCAAACAAACACACACTCACACATATACACAGCACACTGTCCTTCGATGCACTGACTCCGCTAACACACACTGATAACCGTACAGAACATATACACACGGCGGCTCTGCATAGCAATAACAGCACACAATACAAGCGTGTATACACACATCACTGATACTACATGCAAAAATGCTACAATACACCACTTACAAAAAAAGTACCATGGTAATACCATGGTATTCTTAGATGAGCAATTTTTCTGTACCATGGTATCTGATATCTACCAACAATGCTAACAGTTCTCATATACGAACTCCACATACAAACTTTAAGGTGCTATTATAAAACTGGCGGTGGGTTACGGGAAATTTCTGGGGATTAAGAAGAAACCCACCAAACAACTCCTAAAACATTTGAAATAAACGTGGGGGATATCGCGCACCACACCAGACGGGTCGGAGGGTCTGTTCAGCGCCAGCGGCTTCTTTAAAGCTCGACTTCAACCCACGGACTGTCTGCTGTGATCCTGTTAACAAGTACACTGTCTTCAAATCACATTACCTAATGTGAGTTCCCTCATTAGCTAGTCAGCGAGCGAGAACGCTGTAGCTAATTTGAATTGTGGGTGCACGACTGGCAGTCTTGGCACTTCGTTAAACTAGCTTATCAAAAACTGTTTAGAAGAAGAGTCAAAGTCAGTACGTAAACTTCTAGCAAATCAAACTAAGTTTCACAAATCAAATAATTTATAACGCAACGCAAGGGGGCGCTATAGACCATATGTAGCCCCGCCCCTTTTCTGCGCTCGTTGTGTTCCGTCTTCCGGTTTGTATTTCCACAGCATGAAGGTAAGAGCTCATTTTAAAATCGTCCCGGTCTACAGACATTTATTCTGCCATCCGCTTCAAACATTACAATACTCATGATAACTTTCGTTAATTCTACAATAAGTAAAATCACTTCATCAGTTAATAACACTTCGACAGCGATGTCATGGAAATATACAGAGCTGCCGGAAAAACAGAAGTACAAACACAATATTCTAAACTGTCATATCAGACTAGAGTTCTCAACGGGCCTGAAAATTACAACCCGACCCGACCCGACCCGTTGAGAACTCTATATCAGACAACAATTTGAAGAAAATCTTGCTGAGCAAATTAGTTAAAATAAGTTAACGCAACAGTAACGCAAAAAATGCACGTTAAGTACGTACAATGGACCATGCTCTTGCCGAAACAGCAGTGCCTGTTTTTGGCCCTAAAGTACTTCGCCAGAAATTGTTTGATTTGTTTATCTGATCATTAACTAAGCCACTGCAAATAAACGTGAAGAGTTAACATCTGAAAGTTGGAGACATTTAATGAACAAACAGTATTATTTAGTGCAACGTTTACCTGGAGGACGATGGTGCCGTAGGCATTCTTCAGTATATTTACAACGTCTCCGTGAGTCAAGCCATCCAGAGACTGAGAATTGATGCTCACAATCCTGTCACCTACCTAAGAGAGGTACATTAAAGGAAAAATGCTTGAAATTCATTCACATGGATACAAACCCAATCCCCAGCAGTGCCCTTCACACCCAAACCACTGTATAATGCTTAAATCAACAACTCTCAGCCTGATTTACACAAGACTAATGTGGAAAGTGAGCAACAGAGAGGAACGGAAAAAGAAAGGATGATGTACTTTGAGGCGATGTGTCTTGGCAGCCATGCCGTTGGCCTGGATCATGGCGATGAAGATGGGGATGTCGCCTAGCGGACTGCCCTTACCGCCCGCTATACTGACACCCAAAGCGTCGGTGGGACCCTGAGAAAGCGAGACAAAGTCACTGCTGAGGGGCGCACTAAAAATTAAACTCTTGAGCACTATATACAGAGGCAAACAATCTTACCCGTGTGATCTCCACTGTCCGAACGCCTGGCTCTATCCCTGGAGGGATAAAATATCAGACACTAACTTTCGGAAAACAACCCTTCAAGAGATTGAAATGTTTTAATCCAATTTCGTTAATTAGAAATGTAACTATTATGAGTTATGAGGAACACAACAGTGGTAAAGCTCATGCATTGGTCATGTAGGTTGGAAATAGAGACACAGTATATCCAGATAAATTGGCCAAAATCCATTCATTTTGGGTCTGACCATAACTAAATCTACTTGGCTGATGTGTGTCAGTTAGTCACTGCCACAATAACCCAAAAAATCATGTTAAATGGGACCACAGGTTTAAAATACATCGGCGAAACATTCGCCCCTGATTTGCATACTTTCATAAAGTATGTTTCTGTACAAAGGGTACTGTTGTGGCCAGAAATTGGTTGATTTGTTTGTTACATGTGAATATTTTGGCACCTGAACCTGAATCCGCAAGGATTTAAAACTAGTAACGAAACCAAAAGTTAAGAAGTGATATAGGCAACCTATGCAGTGTGCATACCAATATATCTGACAGATTACCAGTATTTTCAGCCATTTTGTGTTTATCAGCGTTAACTATACCTACTTTGTAGATTTGTACCAGTTCCAGCAACAGGTAAAAGTGTTATGTATTAACTTGCATTATATTAATATTCCCAGACTGAACCCCACAACAAGTGACCCATGAGCTACCGCTCGATGGCAATAAAAGTGGTTGCTAAAAGATGGCTTAAGGTGCGATCACATTAGAGAAATTTTGGGGCAAATTTTTTTTTTTTTTTTTTTTTATACAATACAATACATATAATACTTTTATTGTCAGTAGTGTAGTGATGTATGAAGCACAGCTCACAAAGTCACTTAAGTTTCAAACCAAGCAACTTTCTACTGCATGGGAAAAATTTTCGCCCTCACGCAAAATTCCCAAATACATGGACGTCTAATGACATGACAGCATTTCACCTTTGAAATTTCACACTGAACAATGGTAAATGTGACTGCAACTTTACTTTAAATAGACTAAGAATAAACCATTTCCATTCAAACAACACAAGAGAACAAATCACAAGCACGCTCTTAAAGGGTTAGTTCACCCAAAAATGAAAATTCTGTCAGTAATTACTCACCCTCATGTTGTTCCAACCGCGTAAGACCTCCGTTCATCTTCGGAACACAAATTAAGATATTTTTGATGAAATCTGAGTGCTGGATCACTTCTCCATAGGCTGCTAGGTGACCGAAACTTGCTGGCCCAGAAAAGTTATTAAAGAGATCGTTAATATAGTCCAAGTGACTACAGTGGCTCAATCTTAAGTATATCAAGCGACGAAAATACTTTTTGTGCGCACAAACAAACAAAAATAACGACTTTATTCCACTATTCATTTCCTTCTCTCTGGGCCTCTAGTTGGTTCACGTAGTGTTTTTGCGCTGCGCGTCTGTGTTACACGTCATCACGTAGGCTCACTATTGGCCGACGCTGGTCATGTGTGTGATGCGTGTTGACGTGCAACACAGACGCGCAGCGCAAAAACACTACGAGGCCCAGAGAGATGGAAATGAATAGTGGAATAAAGTCGTTATTTTTGTTTGTTTTTGCGCACAAAAAGTATTCTCGTCGCTTGATATACTTAAGATTGAGCCACTGTAGTCACTTGGACTATATTAACGATCTCTTTAATAACTTTTCTGGGCCAGCAAGTTTCGGTCACCTAGCAGCCTATGGAGAAATGATCCAGCACTCAGATTTCATCAAAAATATCTTAATTTATGTTCCGAAGATGAACGAAGGTCTTACGCGGTTGGAACAACATGAGGGTGAGTAATTACTGACAGAATTTTCATTTTTGGGTGAACTAACCCTTTAACTGTTTATAGAGGCACTCTCTAAGCACCAGCGCTAGCTGTCGACAGATAAGAAACGTGTTGTTTTAAGGCTGATTTATGGCGGTTTTATGGCTGTTTCCTGGTACTTTCAGTGCTAATGTGGTGCGAGAAGTACCTGTGCTTTTATTGTTGGGCTCGCTGATATTTTGGCTGTTGTTGTTGAGGGTTTGAGAAGGGACAGGGGCCACAGCAGGGGGCGTGGGGGTTGGGGTGCTGCTGTTGGCGCTCACGTGGCTCATCTAAAGGAGAAAGAGTTAGCTGAAGGTGCTATCCCATACACAAATGTCATCGCACATTCATACGTCTCGGTTAGTGACATGTGAGTGCATGCTGATGTGCAGACACAGACTCCCTTTGCTTTTTCAGGCAATATGGATGAGTAACACACACACACACACATGCCCACAGCAATACACCGCTGGTTGGCCCGTCCGCTATCATGCACTATCGATTGGGTTAGAGTTCGGCATGCTGGACTCCTGGTTTATAAGACGTGGCAGGGAAGCCCGACAAGGTGTCGGACGCGGGCTACACACCTGACTTCCCTGGGACGTGCGTCTGGAAGAGATCCAGGAGGCAGCCTTCAGTCGGCCCAGTTCCAACAGCACCTTGCCCCTGGCGCACTGCAGGATCACAGCAGCACACACGTTGACGCACACACATGTTTGGCATTGTGGCCTGTCTTCTTGTTCATATCCTCTCAAACACACTTTCACATACTTTCGAGAACCTTCACAAACATGCAGAGACCTGATGCCACAACACAACATCTCGTCTAGAGAGCTTGACTCAAGCCAACCCCATCGAGCTGAACTCCACAGGGAGGGTACAGGCAAATAACACGGGCTCAATGCAACCTCATTCAGGCCAATATTTCCCACAATTCCACCAACTCCAACAATAATAGACACTATTTTTGTCCTGTTCAGAACAACATTATTGTTGAGGCCTTTTCACACACCCAAATGCGACTCCCAAAGTGTTGTAAATGGCATTTTTACAATGTATTATATATATGTATTTGAATCTCGACACACATCAGAGTTGTTGGCCAGTAGAATGGGCAAAGCCTAAGAAACGTGCCGGGAGGGGGGGCTCTATAGTGACACCTTTTGCCAAAAGTATTTATAGTGTGTGTATATATATATATAGTATGTGTGTGTGTTTTTACATAAACCAAACAAAATGTGAAAACACAATTTTGTTGTTCAATTAAACATTAATTTAAGAAAAAACATTTTTAATTTACAGATAAACAAGATCATTTTACAGATAAGAAAATGATTATTTTTTGCAATTTGGAGGTAATGCTGTTGCTTGACGATGGATTCCATCAGTTCAAATCACTGGGGAACGCTGGAGTGAACCAAGTAAAAGGCCCTTAACTGTTGGTTTACACTTTAATTTCAATGTCTCAAAACATAGAGAGAGGTTGGGCTGGATATTGTTTAACATCACTTTCAAGCACATTGTTGGGGAAAACTGATATGCTGATATCTAAGCTGACCATTGCAAAAACTGCTATTAACTAATCTGATGCTACGGTTTAAACTGAAAAAAAAGGGAAAAAAGACTAGAGTACTGTTAAATGAAACGTGTTTTAGTCTGGACACGAACACGTCTGAACCACATCTAAACAAATGAAATAGGTGGGGTAGATGCCACATTTAATTTGACCTGTAAGCTGACTCTATATCTATATGGTGTCTACCCTGACCATTATAAATGTAAGATACATAAAATAGTGTTTTTATCACTTGAAATGAATTATGTATTATGTTCTTAACATAACACTTTGGACACCATAACAGCTTCAAGCTCTTTTAAGAGAAATAAAAGTTTTTGCGATAAAACCTCTTTGCACACATTACTGTGATTGCTGTAAAACAATTGTTTAAATAAGAATTCAAACATTGTTTATAAACAGCGCAGACCTCAACGACCTTCAAATACACAATCAAACGGCGACACCTAGTGGCAGCATCACGCAGCTGCCGCTCCAACTAAATCTGCTCATGTAATCCGGTTTTGGGCTTTGGGTTTTAGTATTCAGGCAGAGCTCACCTTGAGAATGGCGGCGACGGTCTCCTGTGAGGCCTGTCTCATGTCCTCTCCATCCACAGACAGGATCTGATCACCCTGCATCAGTCTGCCGTCCAGATCAGCCGCTCCACCCTTCACCACATCTGAGATGAACACACCCTTACCATTTCTGAAGAGAGAGAGGAAAGGAGAAAGAGGAAGTTTAAGGAGACACCCATTCTTGTTGTTCAATTATTTAATATTTTTTAAAGTTATTATTGTATTGTACGGAGCCATGCACGTGACATGCGAAAAAAAAAAATATATATATATCGTGGCCACAAATTAAGAATTCGTTCCTACGATTTATTCATTCGCTTCTTCGTTTTAGTAAATCATGGCCACACTTAACTAATTTGTTCCCTCTTTTTAATTTAGCTTAAACAAGGGAACAAATTTGAACAGCATGGCCATGATTTAGTAAATCTAGGTAACAAATTATTATATTGTGTGCATGATTTACTTAAAACGAGGGAATGAATTAGTAAAACATGCTAACGTATTAGTAAGTGATGGGAATAAAATATACATATTTTTTCCCTGCATGTCATGTTGGGGGATCAGTAGTATTATGCATTTTATTATTTTATTGTAAAAATTATTGTATAGTGCATTTTGTTTTATTTCTTTTAAAAGTATTATTGTATTATGCATTTCTTCCTATTATTTTATTTGAAAATTATAATTGTATTGTGCATTTTATTTTATTGTATTATTTGAAAATTCTATTGTGCGTTTAATTTTATTTGAAAATTATTCCATTGTGCATTTTGTTTTATTTTATGTTAAAAGTATTATTGTACTATTATTTCACTTTAAAATTATAATTATATTGTGCATTTAATATATTATTTGGACATTATTATAATATTGTGCATTTTTTTATTATAGAAAATGATTGTATTGTGCATTGTATTTTATTTTAATTAAAAATTATTATTATACTGTGCATTTTATTTCATTTTAAATTATTATTGTATTGTTAATTTTATGCTGTCATAAGAAAAACAAGTGCGTCCTCACCTCTTCCCGACGATGCTCAGGCCCAGGCCTCTGCCAGTTCTCTTCTGGAGTTCAACCTGGAACAAGTCGAGGTTCTCCTCGTCCCTGTATTGCGCCTCGTCACGCAGGACAGTCAACCGCACTTTCGACGGTGTTTGCCGTAGAGCAGCGATTGCATCTTCATGAGCGACGCTGCGCAGGTCCACTCCATTTACCTGCAGGGGGCAGATATCTGGTTATTTCTGGTTTAATCAGAATCATATAGAAATGGAAGACCAGTTGAGCACATTGCATTGTGGGATGTAGTATTGTGTACAGCATGCTCTGAGAAATATTGTTACTGTAAATCTGTAAAAAAAAAAAAAAAAAAAATCAGTTTTGGTAACTGAAATAAAATAAAATATAAATATTAGATAAAAAAAAAAACTAAATTACAAATGTTGCATTGGCAAGTAACTGAAATAAATGTTTTTTTTTTGTACTAAAATGACTAAAACCGCAAAAAAATTTAAGCTATATATAATTATTTAATATATTATTTATAGTTATTTAATGAAATCTGAAAATATAAAAATAAAAACTAATTCAAAATATTAATAAACACTATAAAAGTAGCCTGTATATAATATAAAATAACACTTGTAAAACAATACTAAGTATAGTTGTGTGCTATTCAGCATGTCCAGATGATGGCGCTATTGTCTAAGTTAACCACAGATCTAATTATTGCAAACGTTGCTAGCCACCAAGCCTCGAACGAACATCAAATTTCCATTTTGCTCAAGGCAGACCAGCTGTCAGTGACATTACAGAGGGGCGTCCCACTAGGCAAACTTGCAACACACTCTCACTAGCATAATCAAACCTCGAGAATCTGATCTCCGGCCCAGAGTCGACCGTCCCGCGCTGCTGCCCCCTCCTCATACACTTCATGAATCACTATGGCATCCTGAAAAGATGAGAGAAATATGTGTGAAGAGGAGGAATATGGTTAAAAAAAAGAAAAGAAAGAAACGACGGGTTCCTATCACATCTTCCTTAAAGGGACAGTTCACAGATTATCAGTAATATTTCTAATATACCACTAGTATACTAATATTTTTGGTAGTAAAAATTTGGTCCATTCGTTGCACAAAATTCAGAAGACTTGTAATATAGCGAATGAGATTCATTTTTTGAAGCTTGAAAGCTTCAATCACTATCTATTGCAATTTAATGGAAAAGAGCAACCAGCAAAGCATCTCCTCCTCATCTCCACAGTAGAACGAAAGTGGTATGGTGTGTGAGGGTGTGTGTGA